>NC_139344.1:208008476-208101054 GCF_055883805.1 Amblyomma maculatum
AAGTCTCCAAATATGATCAACCAACGTACCTCGAATCATGAGGAAGTGTATTGTCATATAAGATTTAACCATCTGTCATTAAGTTTCTCATTGTAATTCCTTTTGAGCTTGTGTTGCGTAGGTATTGATGAACACGGAATGACTATTAATATGTGATTGTTGCTAATATCGCACCTTTCGTTGTCCTCCCATGTATGTATACAGTGCGTGTGTGTGTATATACAAGTACCTATATGTGTGGAAGACAATAAATTCCCTCTACTGACCGATGTGATCTGTACCACATGCGGAAGCGCGAGTGTTTTTGATGTTATAATTATATGCATAAACTGGAACGGTGCAAGGATGGTTTCGTCGAAAAAATATAGACGGTTCAATTCAGTTAATAACGAAAAAAATGGGGTCTTTTAAGAGGAGAATGGTGAAAGCCTACATTTCATCTCCTATTATTTGCCCTGTGTTAGCATTATACTCACCCCCTGTCCCTCATAAGTACCTGCGGGCGCCATAACCTAAGTACAGATGATGCAGAATGGAACACGCCACGTCACCGGCTGCGACAGCTGGCAGTTCAGCGGTTTCGGCATAGAGCGTCAGGTGAACTACGACCATGACGATTCAGTGATTTCCGGCGGCGGCTTGGTATAGGGAAGGGGTCCATACAAATCAATGACTGGGTCGGGTGAGCAGGATCTAGGCTGACACGAAATCTCTCGTGAAGATGAATAAGGTGACGGAACCGAGTGCAGGGCGAGGAAGGGCATTCAGCGTCAGTTTATTGCACGTATGGGGAAAAGGGGTTTTAAGATGGAGTCAGCTAGGTCGGCGAATCCGAGTCAAATACCAGCAAGGAGGGTATAATGATATAATGAGAAGAAAATTGATTAGAAACTGTCATTCTGGTTACACAGTGGTCCACAATGAGCACAGCAAAAGGCCGGGTGAAGGAAATTGCTCGAAACGAAAACATCGGCTGGCGGGAGCAGGGAGGCAAAATCAGGTGTCACAAGATAGGCTAAAAATTACAGAAGAATGCGCAGGCACGTCAAAATATTGAGTAACACATATTTACCCAGAGCAAAAGGCCGCGACTTCTAGTGGCAGAGGAGGCAGACTCAACTTCGGCGCGGGCACAATCGATAAAGGCATGGTGCTTGAACAAGCATTCCAACCTGATATGACGTCGAGGCGCAACGTGTCGGCACAGCAAGCTAAACAATGTACAGTACGGCCTGGATATAGATCGGAGCTATGCACACGACTAATCGTTCAACTGGGTCCGCTGTTGCAGTACGAAGGGCAGCACCAGACCGCGGAGTGGTTACTTTACGTGACGAACGACAAGTGTGAGCAACGACGACGGAAAAAGCGGAGCCAGCATCAACGAAGACGTGGATGGCAACAGTTTCGACGCAGATATCAATAACACTGGAATGCGTTGGAGGAGGATTTGAAAATGTCGACAAAAGCAACAGTTATTTCTTTAGGGACTTCGGTTAACGATATTCCGTCGGTGGGGGGCCAGGATGGCAGAGCATTAGAGAAGGCGAGCGATGGGAGTTCAATGGCGAATGAAGACGGCGGTGAATCAGAAGGCTGATAAGAATGGGCAACACAGTGCCGGGGCGTATAAAGGCTGCTCGTGGTGAGACGAGAACGTGCGGCGTCGGCAATGGCGAGCGACATGAACGGGGAGGCCGAGGTGGTTGTCCGCACTCCGGGTGCGCCAGCGAGTCCGGTGGCACAATTTGAGGTAGCAGGCGTCAAAAAGGGTGGCAATGGATAGGACGGAAAAACTGACTTGAGACCTGGAAACGATGTCGACGTACGTAGTGGCGCACCCACTGGGATTCACTGCTAAACACGAAAGACAGCTTCGGCGACTCGATCCTGGATGACATTTCGTACTGCAGGAGCAAGCGAAAATAATTCCTGGACGCAGGAAACAAATTAAAGCTGCCGCATGACCTCGCGCCTCGTGCACAGACTTCTCTATCTGATGAAGTAATGAGGAATCAGTCATTCGTCAAACTTGACAAAGCTTCATCTAATCGTGTACAGGTTCGTTGCTGTCAGAGAGGGTCGAAAGTTTCGTACAGAATGATCACGTCGGCGACAGTGTGAGAATGCTTGGCCAACAGCATTTGAAATGCGGATTCGACGTATTCTTTGAGGATAATTTTCTCGCTATCAGGCATCAATGCCCTGGTAAGATGACAAAGGTCGACTACTTTCTCGATACAGCTTGTGAACGTCTCTCCCAGTTGCTGTGAACATCCACGCAAGCGCTGCTCTGTGCGAAGCTTGCGTACCACCGGACGACCGCAAAAATTCGTGAAGCGTATTTTGAAAGTTGTCCAGGTAGGCAAGACTGCTTCGTGGCTGGTGCACCAAAGCTTGGTGTTTATTATGTGCCATTGCCTGTTCAGGTGCGTTTTTCTTCATGTGTCGTAAAATTTGTCAATGCGCGCTCACACGCTCATAAGCTTCGAGTCAGTCTTCAACATCATGGTCTTCAGCATCGCTGTATATGGGAGGGTCACGTTGTTGGATGGGCCTAGCATAGACGATCATTTAATCGCCGTAGCACTTGTGCCGGTGGAGCCATATAGTAGAGGTTCCTGTCACTGTTAACTTGTGCGTACGAAATTCCTGGTTATTTTGGCGGGTTCACGTACCCTGCAACCCCCACCGATTGTACACAGCAAGCTTCTTCACAAGGCCCGATGGCAGAGGATCAAAGATGAGCACACCGCGTGCTGTCACCAAAAACAATAAGTAACCACTCTACTTGTCGTTCTTTAGAACATACAGGGCTGCCGCGGGGTCATTATCAATACAGAGCTTACAAGCTACTTACGGTCATTATACCATAGATCACTCAGGGGACCTCTTAGCACTATCAGTAAGTGAGGTCAGTTGGTTGTAGGCGTGCGTTTCATGAATACCGTTTGCGCCATGAACTGCCTATCTTATACTTAGTCCAAAACGTAAACTTCCTCGATCAAATGATGCCTAAAATTCAACCAACAAATTGCGCCGGCAAACAAATCACGCAAGCAGCGATGACTCAATCCAGAAGGTGAGCATGGATCAAACCCGCCCGTTGGGACGGTCGTGACTGTCTGGCGTTAGAATAAAATCAAATCAAATCTATTTCCTTTGCACAAAGTCCAAGGATGGAGCAGCCGCAACCAGCAGGTGAGCAGCCGCAACTGCTACCAGCAGCCGCAGCCGCAGCAGGTGAGCAGCAACCAGATGAGCAGCCGCAACTGCTACCAGCAGCTTGACGAGGCGATTGCAATTCATGACAGCAGCAATGAAGTCGCTTCCGTCGTATCTAAAGGTTGAAGTGGACAAGTAAGGGGATATGCCACAGCTTTGCCGCCATCGCAGGACTAGGAGGAGTTCCGGGCCCATGTCGGGCGGGTAGTTCTCGTCCGCGACTGCGTCCGTTAAACGCCGCGTCCACAAATGTCGTCAATCACTGAGCGCGGATACGGCAGTGCATTCGGGCGCGGCAATTAATCCCTCCCACTGGCCCTGCACTGGATTTTCGGTCGTAGGCGCCACCGCGGGCCTCGCGTCTATTGTTGGAGGACGCATGATGACCTCCACGGCACTCACCGACGCGTCTAGCTCGCGCCGAGTTCACAGACCAGGCACTCGGCGGTGCCGTGTGGGAAAGCTGCCAAGACATTCCCGACGCCGCTGGTCCCCGCTGGTGGTATTTTCATGGCACCTGTTTTAGCGCTGGCCGCATCCGGTCGAGCAACAATGGGCCCCGGCGGGGAAGGGGCATGCGCGCCCATTACGCCCCTCGGAGATGCGAAGGAGGGGCCCTCCTCCGGTTGCGCATCCCCGGACGGCGCTGAAAAGCGGCCGAAAACGAAAGTGGCCGGAAGGCGGCATTCCGCGGCGGCCCGTCCACGCTAAGCGGCCTGCATGTGTGAGGGGGACCGGACAGTGCAACCGGTTGAGCGGGCGAGTTGAAGGGCCGCGCCGGACGTCGACCCTGATCAATGAGGGGGTCCTCTCGCGGTGCCCCCGGTTGTGCAAGGAACGCTCGGCCGCCCGCGCCGTCAGCTTCGACAGCGGCTGACAGCGCTGCCGCTCGGGCGCCCACTGGAGAGGCGTCGACCGCCAAATCGTCGCCGAACTTACACCGAGAGCTGTTGGGAACGGGAATCAAAGGGCTGCACATTCACGCGCGCCACTGCGGTGGTGGGCAGACAGAACAGCCAGGATGATAATTTTTAATTTTATAAAACGCAATCAGATTCGCCGGCCGAGGCTGTTGTGGTCTCTCGATGTGTGACCGACTTGAACAAGAACCTCATGAAAACGCGTTTACACGTCGACCCTGAAGCTAGCGTTTCTTACGTTGAAACCCTGGCTTCCTTAACTGCAGTCTGTGGTTTCCACCAGGTCTCTGTTCTGTAATAATATTTCACACAGGGAGTGACAGGCCCTCAAGAAGAGCTACCAGCCGCCACGGTTTGCCATCGGTACCTTTGGTTGCGTTATAGAAAGGTGGGCATTGCGCGATGTGACTTCCTCATTTTTTTCAGAAGGGCCTACGTGGCAGCCTCAGGAACTTGAGTGTAACTATTACAAGTTCAAATAAAATATCGTTCTCATACGCATTGCAAGGAAGATGTCCTCAGCAGTATCAGAATATACGGCCTCGTTTTCTCCTTTCTTAGCGTACTTGTCACTCGTTCGCGAAGAACGGAAGCCAACTTGAGCCGTGTCTGTGCATTTTACCACATTCAGGTCATTTTTGCCATCCAAAAGCATTGTAATTCGGATGCAGATATTTTGCCGCTCTCTGAAGCATTCGCAATGCCGCAGCTTTTTTACCGAGTACAGGGCTTGAGTACCACATATTTCAAACACTTATTTGAACACTGCCAGCCGGCGAGCACTGTAGGCAACGTTTAGAGATAAATCTTCAATAGTTTCAAGCTACTTAAAGAAATTTTTAATGCGAGGAGTTCACGTTCTACGTGACGCTGGCAGTAACACTGGATGTTCCACGCCCGCCGCTATAATGGAGGGTGGCGCTGGTGAACACTCTCAAGGTTCGTATACAGACAACATTAATACCTAAGAAAGTAGCAGGGGGGGGGGGGGGGGGGGGGGGGGGACAGCGGCCGATGTAGCTCAGTTGGAAGAGCACCGGACGCGATATTCTAAGGTCGTGGGTTCGGTTCCCACCATCGGCACGTTGTTTTTTTTCTTCTACTTTGTGTTTAATTATGTTTCCCCTAAACAGATTACATTACCAATTTCTGTGATTCTCCAAGTAAAAATTTATTAAAAAAAGACAAAGTACAATCCCCAATACTTTCCTTGGCCTCGCCGACTGTTGGCTTCTTTCCTTCCTGGAAAATGTGGACATTTAGTTTTTTTGTCAGGCCGGTAGTGGAAACTCTGTCCAAAGATTCTCCCTTAATATGCCTGCATTGAAGACTGTACCCAATCGCGACAGCTCAGCGATTGGTGTGACCGTTTGACGGAGCAAGCGCACCCTTCGGTGACTTCGGAAGGCCGCTTACAAAAGCGCCTGCGGTTCCCGGCGCACTGATCGCCTACAGCCCCTGCTGGCAGGCTTTGCCCCGTCACACAAGCGTCGCGTGGCTTGGTTGCAGCTGAGTGAGAACGCCGGAATCGGAAACCTGTTGGACGGGTCGCGGCAGCCGCGAGATGCTACTACTGAAATATCTTACGCACGTCGGCATCGGAGGTGCACGCAAGTGGCACGACGTGGCGCCGCGGCCTATCTGGGGCCGCTCGGGGCACGCCCACGCGTCCATGAGTGCGCGCCGCTGTAGGACTCGTTACGCGATCGGACACCGTTGTTCCCAGAAAGAACGCCCAACGGGGGCCACTGAGCGCGCGCTAGTCCCCGCAATGCATGTCTTTACGACGTCATACGCCCGCTGAAGATTGTGCTCACTGTTCGATCTTGGTGTCCGCGTGCTCGCTGGTCGGCTGAGGTAGAAGCCGGGCTCCGGAAGCACGGACGTGGACTTCCCAGGTATACTTAGCCTGTCGTAGAGTATTCACGGTCATTGGGTATTCGTGGAGGGGGGGAGAGAAATGAACTTAATAATATAAGCTCAAGAAAGAGTCGACGTTCATCAAGGCGATAGGCTTAAACAAGCAAATGTTAAAACACGATGATACAAGGCAAGCCGGTTTACTGGGATGTACAGTGCATCTAGTTGATATATGCATGAGAGAGGAAGATAAAGCACTGCTGTCGCCCTCCGCTCCACCCTCCCCCTGCCCTCCCAACTATCTCCCTCATTTTTTAACTAGAAAAAAAAAAGAAACAGCTGCACAGCTTGGGGCAGGAAATGAAACTTCCCGTTCATGCAGTGAAGGGCGCTCTAAGCCGGCGTGTTCTGCATTCTTAACCGAAGTGCTCTTAAAAAAAAAAAAAAAAAAAAAAAAAAAAAGCAGCTATGCTAGCGCAGAAAAGAGCTGATATCTGAACAGTGCTGGCACACGTGCCTTTTTGTGCGGTCCGTTAACATATGTGCAAAGAATTAAAAATATTTTCTGACCCTATCATAATTCTCAAATGGATTCGGTTTGACCAAAGGGAAAGAAAATGTGAACACAAAGTGCTGTGCAGCGAGGCCGGTAACAGTAAAGCTAGAAGGGGCACATTTAATTCTTATAGCAACTCGTTCTTCACATTCACTTGAGGGATGAAACATTTTTGTGGCATGAATAACAAGCACGTTATTTCTTCACCAGAATCCATCGTCCACGTGGTAGTTCTGACAAGAAAACGCGTGGTAGTTAGCATCGATGAATGACAATTCACTTTTTCGTTTATCCTATACAGGCTGGAATGTCGTAGTATTGCTGTCACGTTCGGTTTCAACATCCTTCGTGACCTGTGAGAAACGCCGTCGTGGAGAGCTCCGGGCTGGTTTTCGTCCGCCTGGAGTTCTTCAACCTGCTCTGAACCCCACGAAATACATGGACGTTATAGAGCGCAGTTCTTACGCGCGCCCCTTCGGCGGTTGTGCCGCGTCGGCGTTATTGCCGTTGTTGGTGTAACCGAGCGAAAGAAGGTCGTGAGCCAAAGAGAATTTACCGCTCGCTCGTCGCTCTTCTTTCTATTCTTCGGAGAAATCCTCCCTCCCTTGCTCGTGAGAAAAATCAAGAGGGATTTGTAACTGCACATAAATACGTGCACGCAAGTATCTCTCAAATTCTTCGCCTCAGTATATCGCATACACGCTTAAATAGCTGAGATCAAATTTCGCATTAGGGAGTATCGTAATCGTCCTTAGAATTTTTTTTTATTTTACCTACCTCGAAATGCGTCCCTGAGATACGATGCCGCGCATAACAATGTTAGCGGTCATGCCAGAAACACGTTCAATCTCAGCAGCTGCTAGGATGGCGTTCTTAACGCTAGCTGGTCAGTAGCGGCGCTCTGTTAAAGTGGACAGACGCCATCTAGGCGCCACACTGCTGTCAGAGTAGCCCGCTAGAGACGGACTCGTTCAGTCACGATGTTTTTTTTTTTTTTTTTCACCACAAGCCATTTGTAGTAAAATGTGGCTCTGTTGCAATTAACATACGCGGCTACACATGATCGTGTTCATATGTCGCCTTCGTTGTTTAGAAATAGTCCCTCAGAAAGAAGGGCTGGCCTCATCGCTCGCGACTGTAACTTCTTTCAAGCAGGCCAGTTGGGCTGCGAGAAAACTTCAGTTCACTCGTGAAAAAACATGCAATAGAGTTGATGCCGGAGACATATGGCAAAGAATAGACAAACACTCCCCATTAATCTCAAGTGGGAATATCTGTTTCTTCTCGCTTCAACAAATCCGCCGCGTTGGTTGTCACGCTCTCAGATCGAATGCGGAGGCACGACTTTCGTGCAGTGCGACGACGTCGAAGGCGTGGCTTCGGCGTGGCTGCGGTGCGGTGCGCACCCGTAAACTTCCGCGCGAGCGTCCCCGGCTCCTTTGTCTTAACGGAGCAAGAGCACAGCCGCGGGAGGCGCATCTCCGCAGACATCGTGAGGCTGGACTTGTTCTTATTAACGGCAGCGCATCAGGATGCGCGACCCACAGGGAAAGGGAAGCCGCGTGTGAGGAGGCGACCGCGGGAACCTGTTTCTTCCCGATCTTTTGTTGATTCATTTTTGCCCCTTCTCACAGACAGCGCCGTTTAGGCGACTTCTTTTCGGTCCCGAATCTTGTCGGCTCGCTGACCAGTCCCGTCGAGTGAGTTTGTTTTTTGTTTTTTCTTGCCACGGAACAGCGAGAAGAGCTCCTCTTATGATTGTTACTTCTTGGCCGTCGTACTTATCACTGCTTGTGCCCATTTCGTTTGACGTTCCGGGGACGGTATCTGCGCGGATGTATTTATGTTGGGACGTGATTTCGCGTATTACGCAGCGAAGAGGAAGGGCGCACGAAAAAAAAAAAAAAAAAAAAAAAAGTAGATACTGGAACCGGGTGAGGTTACTCACCCCGGGCTCGTCCCCGCAGCGCTCTCCGTGGGGGCCGAAAGCGTTCGGACAGGTGAGGACAATTTTTGCCTCCTCTGGCCACAGGAAGACCAATGCGATCAACCAGCCGGCTCTCCTCGAACGGAGCACTGGAGTGAGTCCACTCGGCGCTTATTCACAGTTTTACAGAAATTGTGAGAAGCCGATGAGAGCGAGGCTCGTATCGGTCCCACCGAGCGAGATAAGGGCGCGAGCCCTGCGCGGCGACGCGCGCCCGAGAATACTAGCAGGAAAGGTCGCGCTTCTGGGTTTGGAAGGAAACTGTGCGCCCCCTTGGGACAAGCGCAAGGAAGTTGGTCGAACGAGGGCCCCACACGCAAGAAAGGCGCAGGTCGCGGGACAAAGCGAGCCGAGAGGCCACGTTGTCTGCTCGTATTCTTTTTCGCCCGGTTTTTGTTCTTTTGCGCCTCCTCGCTCGGCGGCGCGCGTAGCCCGTTCCACCTGTTGCTGGCGGCGACGTCACGAGCGGGGGGAGAGGCACCTGTAGGCGTCCCTCCAATCCCTCCCCGTGTTGTTCACCTGTGGCGAGGGGGCCGTGCTCGACTGCAGCGCCCGCGCAGCCCCCCGTGGCGGGGAGCCGGCACAGTCCTTCTAGCGGGGCTGGTGTTGTCTCCTTGGTGGTGGTGGCGGTTATTGGACTTTTTCGCCGGTGTTTTGCTTCGGGGCTTGGTCTTTTCTCGGGGGGCTAACTTCTCCTGCGTCGCCGCACATTGCTGCTGCACTACTGCACTAGGGACACGCTTATCGCACTCGCAACGGACGGCTTCCTCGACCGACGGCCCTTCCCCAGCGCGCACACCTCCGGCAGCTGCTGCTCTCCACGACCATGCCGGCCAGCGCGTGGCCCCGCAACCCGGGCGGCCGCTGCTGAGCCGCGGGACATGCCCGGTCGCTGCTGATCACCGCTACACCGTACGCAACATGGCCGCCACGAGGTTCGTCGTGGTTGTGCACCTGGTCACGGCCGGACAGCAGGGCGACGCGCTCGGCAGCGACGAGCAGGACACGGTCGTCTTCTCGTGGCTGGTCGTCGACCTAGCCAACAACAAGGTAGGCCCACGTGCTGCCCCGAAACCACAGCAGTGCTCGAGCGCGCACGCCGCGCTGTGTACGTGGCACCACGGCTTCTTTCGAACCAGCCGCCATCCGAGCCCGCGCGCCCAAGAGCAAGACGTCGCGTGGTGGGAAGTCCGCGCGGTACTCCCTCGCACCGCTTTCTGTCGCAGCGAACAACGTTCCACGGCCGGAGCTCAGGAGCGTTGTTCGCTGCACGTCTCCTGGTGTCCGGCCTGAGTGACCGGCGCCCCTCTTTCGAGCAGAGAACGCGGCACGGATGTTGCACATTCTCCGCCCTCATTATTTACGGCGCGACTCATGCATCGCAGGTGGCTCCAACATGTGCGCCGCGCCACGTCGATCTCGAACACACTACACAGTGAGGCCGGCTCTTTTTCTATGTTTGTGGGGTTATTTGCTTCCCCCTCCCTGTTCCTCTCCTTGCCACGACACATGCGCCCTTTAGCGAACGTCCAAATGTCACGCTCGTTCTTTTCTGCTCTCAAACTGTTATTGTGCATAACGCATTCTGCGGCGATGACCTTTCACTGCAGCTTTCGTGGCGTCTGCCCTTCGCTCCTCATGGCCGCTCATCGCGAGTTTACGACGCTCGCCGGGTTCAAGCGCAAACGCACTGCAGCCGCTTTGCGCGGGCTCCTCGCGTCGCGCCCCGGAGCGAGCGCCAAAGCAGGAAAACCCGCGCAGAGAGCTCGATGCATGCGACCTGCCTCGTATCGCGTCCCCTCACACAGATAAGAGAGTTCTCCGATAAGTCCAATAATAGCGGTGCGCCAAAAGGTCTCTCCCCGCCTTTATCTAGCCCTGCTTGTTTAATTGTCTTGCAGCACTTTCCCGCTCGTTGAGCTCCATCCTGTCCAGGTATAGCACGGAGCGGTCCCGAACAGCCAGGCGGCAAAAAAGCAGTAGGTATACCTAGACAAACCTGGTTCTGCCAAGCACACATGTTATTTCACCCACTGGCCCTCTATTAAAGCATAGCAATGAAGTCAATTCCTTGCTGTGACCGACTGTTTATTGTTAACTTCATGTAAATCATGCTTAAATAATGTGCGTTGTCTTGGTTTCGGAAAGCACGTTTATGATTTTAACATGACGAAATACAAACAAAATGGCGCTATTCTGCGACACCTTTTAAGCATCGCTTAAAATTATACCGAAGAGTCTGCACTGAAGCGGCATTAGGACTGCCACGCGCATATATTAGACGAAAGAAAGAGACGTGTACGTTTTGACGTCACGAGAAAGCCACTTTCCAGGGTAGTGCCTAGACGTCCTGGACTGCTCCCTTTCGATTGGAGAACCAGAACTCTTAACATAACTTGCGAAATTCCCCCTGATCCATGCCCAACGTTATATTTCTAAAAGCAAGAACAAAGCGTAAAACGTACTACGTTCTTTTCCTTGAACCCTGGCCACGTGCAAGACATCCAGCTCTATATGACGCCACGTTCCGACCGTGTTAGGATAGAGCCTTCCTGTTAGGCTTAGGGACGATTCAGATCCAGCTTTACCACCGACGACATGGCGCTCACACTTTCCGGCCAAGGCAATTTGGAGAGGAAGCAGAACACTTGTGCCCCACCGATTTGTTGCGAACGCAGAGTGCATGCACTGCGGAAAGCCCCGGCTGCAATGCCTATATACTTCAGCAGGCACCGCCATGTTTCCCATTAAACTTGCTCCACTAGAGACGCGCTTTGGACAAGCGAGGGCGGCCAAACATTATGTATTCCTGACGGGACGTCAGCAATTTTCGGTTCAATGTTGGAAAACCCCTGGATGCTGACGAGCACGACTTAATGCCACGTGACTACGAGCTGACGCCGGGAAAACAAGATGGCTATAACGCAGCGTTGTATTTTGCCATGGTTATTGCGCCCTGCAGTCAAATAATTACGATGTCCCAAGCGCTTATTTGTCCTCAGACAAAACCTTGCGAAAATATATGAAGGGCGCAGCTGAACGAGCTCCTCCGTTGTTTAAGAGTGATAAATACCATGTTAAACCTTACGGAGTAGACTGCGGATATCAGAGGGCAGTTCGGTGCGGCAAATAGCCACCAGATAAGCTGTCCGGTCGTGAAGCTGAACGAGAATAAAAACACCGAAGAAAAAGATCGTTGCGAATATTTATCATGTGGCTGTTAATCCAGAGCGGGGCAGTGGTCTCTCCCACTGACCTCCAATTAACCGCGACCAGCTGCAGCAACCCAATACCCGCACACTGCCTATTTTCATCTGCTCACATGACCCTGTGCCGCCCGCCGCTACTGGTGACTGTTCTACAGATATCGACTCCGTTAGTTACCTTTTTCCCATGTCAAGCACTCCTTCAACTCTGCTGGGTTATCATTAGCTCTGGTTTGTTCTCTAGCCCATTGTTCTCTGATCTCATCTCTTATGCTTTCTTACGCTATCATTTTCTTTGTCATAGTTCAATGACTTGTTCTGAATTTAATTTCAGACATTTTCATTAGCGTGCCCATAGGTGAGTGTGGGCAAAATGCAGCTAATATATATATATATATATATTCATATATAATACCAATACAGAAATATTATATTTCTTGCACTAAAGTTACAGTGATAGTGACCAGAGACAAGAACGTGACTTGAGGCAAAATGACGCAAATAGCAGCGAGTTGTAATTCTGAGTTATTTCACTCTGTGATTGGTTGAAGTATGCATCCCCTGTAACGTACAAGATTTTCGCGAAGAAAAAAAAAAGGAAATATGTTTTGAAGAAAGAAGATTCCAAATGAAATAGAAGGAAGGTATTAGTCGCTAGTTATCCAAATCGAAACCCACTACGCCAAACGTATGTAACAAACCTGCGCGGTACATTGAATGATTGTAAAACTGCAGTGTAAAGCGTAGCGAGAACTCCAGACTTATCTGACATGGGCAGCAGGCGCTCAAGATTCATAGAACTTTTTTCACTGGCACACTGTTAGGTGAATACAGTGACATGGGCATTTGTGACTACATATATATGTATGAAGAGAGCTGTCAGAAAAGAAAAAAATTCAGAAGCGTGATTGTGTAAGAGAGGGCCGGGAGATTAAACTACTTCTCGAACAGTTGCCAATGTAGGCGGGAAAAGCATTGCCTGAAGAGTCCCCTGAACCTCCTCCCACGACACGCTCGATACCCGTCTCACGTTTTGCTGTTGGCGCCGGATAATCAGCTGCGGTATAGTAACCGTGCACGTTATAAGCGAAAGATGGGCTCGGTTAACAAGCTGTTGTAGTACGGAAGATGCTAAACAGTGAAGAGCGTGTAGTATAACAGAGCTCCCTGTGGGCACTATATATACTTCTCGTACGCAATCTCGACCGCTTGAGTAGGCCCACGTGACTGCCATTCAGGTGCCAGCAGGTTATGAGACGGGGGTGCAGATTCAGCATCGCCCTGTGCTGATACCGATAGGTACAGCTGGTCTGGCATTCTCAAAGCACGTCGGTCATATCGTGACGAGCATCAAACAAAAACCAATCCAGGATACGACACCACAAAGCACGCAGACAGAATATCACTGCTTCACCTTCTTCGTTGTACTTATCTGAGATGTGCTGACTTGCCAAACGAGGTATTTCTAATAACACAACTTACTTCATCCTCTATTCGTGACTTGATTCGGTTGTTCTCTGTTTCGGCGGTGTTACATAAAACAGGCCTTTTTGTGCAAGCGACTTGGAATGTGTTCTATACTCATAGAGAAAAATGGTCACTGATTTCTTTCTTTATTTGCGCCTCGAAACTTGATTTTAAAAAGACATTGCCAGAAGACGGCCATGCATTCTGTCTGAAGCCGCTGACGTCAATTTCAAGTGGAATACAAATGTTACGTTTTACGTATTTCTTGTGTGTGAGGCAGGTAAATTTAAGTGGCATTTTTATATTTAAAAAAGAAGAAAAGAGTGGAAAGGGACTTCTTGACGTTGAAGGTCATGAATGGACATTCTGAAGGTGGTTGACCCATCTTAAACAGCCGCCATATTTGAAAATTTTCATGAGCAAGATTTGAATGACATTATAAGGCTGAGTGAGGAGGTGACCGGAGACGATTGCTCAGCGAGTATGGCATTTTACTGCTGAACTTGAGCTTGTGCGCTGGTGGTCGAATTTCATCCGGAGATATGAATCGCTGCGCTTCACTTGTAGTTTTGGAAGAATCATTTTTTATAGCGTAGCTCTTATGCTCGCCTTCGGCGGTTTTGCCGCGTCGCCGGTGTAACCGATGTAGCCGGTGTAACCGGTGTAATCGCCGGTATAACCGGTGTAACCGAGCGTAAGATAGTCACGAACCAAATAAAATTTTTCATGAGAAGAGAAACTATCTTTGGCTCGTGAGAAAAATTGAATGCTTTGTAACTGCACATGAATACCAGCATATCTCAAATTATTTGCCTCGGTGTATCTCATACACGCTTAAATAGATGTGCTCAAATTTGGCATTAGTGATGTCGTAATCTTTCTTAGAACTTTAATTCAATTTCACTGCAAAGTGGAGCATTTTCAGTCGATAGAGGTAAATAAGCTGCTGGCGGAAAGCGCAGCTCAAACAATGAAGACACAAGTCATGATTTCTTCCAGAAAGTTTGCAATCAACTTCATTGGATAGGCGCGGCTACTTGTGATTACCAGATATATAGTACATCAAGCTCGTATAAGATCATATGCTGTCCAACGTCGGCGTTACTGCTGACTCCAAAATTTTACATAACGTGATTGCTTTTTCCTTAATTCAGTGAGACTGTTTGAAATTGTTTCTCGATTTTAGAAAGTATATAAAATGAATTGTTGGACCACCGGGTATTCCATTATTCCCTATGCTTTGTTGCTACAGTCACTGAGCTATTCTTTTTTTAACTTTAGCAATAATGGTTGAGTTGCAGTTCCAGCTCCATGTATATATAACCATGAATTACTAATTCAAGTCAATGTGACAGTCACTACAGTTATAAGACTATGCAAAACGCTCATGGTTATGCATAGAGCTGTAGAAGCAAGCAGTTGTTGAGAACTGAAATGTTACTAGCCACATGATAAGATCAGCAGAAAGGGCTCCCACTGCGGCTTGCTGACCAAAAAGTACATCCAGAGCAGACTTGCGCCATGCAGTGTCTCCCGCCGTATACATTCCCCCGCGCAATCACCTTCAACGTCTTCCGCCATGCTGGAGGGCTCGAAGAAACTTGCTAAAGGCGTATATAGCACGAAGCGAACTGCCCGCAACAATCATTTTCGGGTTAACGAAGCAGGCTTTGGGATACCCTTCACAGCGAAGCTATTAAGGCGCCAATTCCCTGGGTATCGCGTCCCTGTAAGTAGTTGAAAACTGAAAATGGAGCTCTATAACTATATACATACAGGCACGTGGTCCTCAATTTTTTTTACCTCAATATATCGAGAACAGGTTACAACCCCGCAGCTGTCGCTAAACTTCAGATTATACAGCGGCAACTGTGAGCTTTTGTTTTCTTATCTGTTTTACTCTTTTATTGCCCCGTCAAGCCGTATGAGGAGGCAGCTGATAAATCTTGACACAGGCTTTTCTAGTTCAGTAAATTCCTGAGACTATGTGGTCAATTGGTGGTTTGTACAGTATAATCGCATGGCATTTAGTTCAGGTAATGGAAAGTACAAGCCCTTTTGTCGCCGAGGCATGATTCCTTCTCTACGTTCAGTTGATGCGACAGTACGCGCTCAGTGAAATGCCATGAACTATCATGCTTCGGTGCTTCGTAAAAAAAAAAAAAATGGTAAGGATGATTACGATACTCCTTTAAGTAAAGCTCGGGAGCAGCTTTTAGCGTTTCCGCGATATATTGAGGCCAAGAATTTGAAAGATTCATGCATGCATATATGGGACACCTACGAGTCAATGAGTCCAAAAAAGGATCGACGTACTATTTTACCCCAGGGCCAGAATTGTTTCATGACCCACGTGCCCCGACAAATGGGCAGTGCGTCTTGCAGTCGTGGCAGTATGTCGATCATGTTTTTAAACTCTGTGAATTCAATCGGCTCCGATCACTGCGCGCTCAGCAACCCTCGGAATTATTATTCCACTGTCGATCCCCCCCACCATGGCCGATTATACGCATCGATCCTACACATACATTTTGCAGGTGACTCTGCTGCGCTCTACAGGATCCATTCTTTGTCGACGAATCGCGCATAACCCCCGTATTAATTTCCGTTTAAAATTCCATGGCAATCGCGGTGGTCCAATTTTGCTCTTTGAAACATATTCTATACTTTCATTGAATTGCATATATTAGCGCAATTCCGTCAAAGGCTTCATTCTGGTCCGGCATTATGGGCGAAAAATCACCCTGTGGCAGTTGGCAGGTGAGAAAGCCGAGCACTGATTGGTCGGCGGGTTGTGTGACGTCTCGTGATGTCTCGTGACGTGACACAACCACAACGCGACGCCACACAAACGTGACGTCACCTCTCAGACGGGAGAGGGCGAGATAGGAATCCAAAACCGGGACCCTTGAAATACGACTCACGCACGCTACCTCTAAGCTGCAAAATGCACAATTGTACGACGTGGTTTACAGGGAGCTTTACATATATATGTCGGGTATTTTTTCACATATATAGCGTGGTAGCTTACAACTGCTTGCTGATGAATATGTGTGCGATAATACAGGCACAAAAATAAGCGATTAGGAATTAGGCTATTAGCTTAATGCACGTGCACGAGCAAATATCCCCCAAGGGGTGCCAGCTTTGTCGTGTGCATCATATATAGCCTTAAAGGCGGAGATTAAGTGTCCCCCATAACTCTCCCTGAAAGACTGTGAATCAGCTGCACTGCGGTGAAGTAGGGCGCATTTCTCTTTCAATTTTAGCTCCAGTTTCTCGCTCACGCGCTATTAGCGTGTCAAGCAGTTGCTCCTGTAGTGGAAATTTGGGAGGAAGTGTAGCACACCGCTTCTAGTGAAAGCAGAATGAACCCATTGCACTGCTCAAAAGCGGTGAACACGACTGCGAGTATACCTCCCACTTTGTTCACAACGAACTTCCTTTCTTCCGCCGCGGTCACGCTGCGGACGAAAGAAGACCGACTCCTTCGAGCACTTGTCACTGGTAGGCGTGTCCGCCGTTGTGTCAATCCGGTCGGAACACAAGAGTCGTTCTAACGGAACGAACGTTTACAACGTCTGTTGGCCGTAACGGTGCTGCAGACAGGCGGCCAATTATACGACGGCGACCGCGTGTTTTCGAAGCCATGGCCTTGGGACCCGCCCGCTGCGCCATTAGTTTTGCCACTATCGGCGGATTTCTGTTTTCTGAGCAAAAAATGGCGAACCAAGTTTCTTTTGTCGCGCCCGAATGACTGGCATTTCCAAACTTCTACCTAGAGTGATCAAAAAGCCAGCTTCGAAGGTTTGGGATATAATTATGCTGGGAACGCAGAGATCATAAATATTGGCTATGGTCCTGTAAACACAGCGCTCTGGCTTTCTTCAGAGACATAACTCCCAGGGAGGGGTTGCCAGTTCCGAGCGGCGAGAATAATGTAAAGCGCCTCAGCCGCATGGCCCCCTGGTCTGTATCATACATGGCAGTAATTGAATTACAGTAATGAAATTACTGTAATGTAATTACTTTTTTCGGTAATTTGTGATGTAATGAATTACTTTTTCCGTATGGTAATTTAGTAATGTAGTGAATTACTTTTTGGTAGTAATTTCGCAGCAAAGTAATTAATTCCTCTCGAAATTACTTTTACTAAAGTGCGCCATCACTCCTTCAATAGACAACAAAGTAGAGTGCGCGAAAGCAGGAACGACGTGCTGCAATCCGAAGCCAGCGTAACGGATTGGCAAAAGAAGACAGAATTGAGCTGAACTATAGTCAACTAGAATACTCTGAAGAACAAGTTGTTTTTTTAATAGCTTTACTTAGTTTTTGCATTTATCGAAAATAGAAAGTAATTTCAAAGTAACTAAATTACTCAGTAGAAGTAATTGTAATGTAATTTCATTACTTTTGGGGAGCAGTAATGACTAATGTAATTTAATTACTTTTCTGTGATTTTTAGCAAAGTAATTAGTAATGTAATTTAATTCCTTTTCAAAAGTAATTTTGCCGTGTATGGTGTGTATTCATTGCCACGGGAAGGTTCTGACATAGAGATAGCATGCGCACATGCTACTGGTCTCGTGCATCGTTTCTCAAACAATGATCTCATGTGCTGCAGACTGACGAAGCTCATGTATACTAAAAGGCAACCTCGTTATCTGAAATTTGCATTGAGAGTCACAGATGTTTCGCACTTCTCTGGGAGCTTCCTGTAGGAGATGCTGGTGGAAGTCCGTGAAGCAAGCAGGAAAAAGTAGAAAAAATATGCTCACACACCGTGCATTTGCTTGCAGTGAGTTACGTGCTTGGATGTAGGTGTGGAGTTTTCATTCTGTTTTTAGCTAACTTGCTTGTCTACCTACGCACTGCTAGTTATACAAGCACATATTCGTGCTCACATGACCGTACTCGGTCTTCGTCATTTTCGATTTTCGGCAATCAGTCGTCTGGACGACGATGGCATCTGCTGCTCATCTCGAATCAGGGATGGGGGCGGTGTCTGATTATTTTTTTTAGGGGGGGGGGGGGGGGCGTTGAATATAGACTAGAAGTGGCAGTCATCAGTCTAAAAGCATTGCTACGAATTAAGAAGGTGCATCCAGAAATCCACAAGGAGAGAGGGTGTACGCCTCCGTAGGTCATGTGTACAGGGAAATCACTTTCTCCAATTATTCCTTCCAGAGCAACAGCCACGGCTGCCTTTACGACATTTCGCAACATTGACGTTCTGCATATGCTGTAAACAAAGAATTGTACACCTGCGTCCGGCAAAAATTCGTTATTTTGTAGCGTTTCGATTGCTAATCCTTGCTGTTGGTGGGAACATATGATGATCAAAGACCAGAAATTTTCCAAATAAGCACATAAAATCAACAGTATCGCCTACGGGACGTGTGTGTGTGTGTGTGTGTGTGTGTGTGTGTGTGTGTGTGTGTGTGTGTGTGTGTGTGTGTGTGTGTGTGTGTGTGTGTGTGTGTGTGTGTGTGTGTGTGTGTGTGTGTGTGTGTGTGTGTGTGTGTGTGTGTGTGTGTGTGTGTGTGTGTGTGTGTGTGTGTGTGTGTGTGTGTGTGTGTGTGTGTGTGTGTGTGTGTGTGTGTGCGTGTGTGTGTGTGTGCGTGTGTGCTTGCGCGTGCGCGCGCGCGTGTGTGTGTGAGAGAGAGAGGGGGGGAAAGAGAGAGAGAGAATATCTATGATGCAGCGGCGCTGTGAGAAACGCGTAGCGGACATTGATTGACAGTTCTGTTCAATAAAATCGACCCTTTATGTAATCCCCTTAAGACGTTTAAGGAAAGAAATACATCTGAGTCTGTGTCTTGCGCGAAGGCGAGCATAAAAGAACATAGGCCTTATTTACATGCCTTTTCGCAGCCAATATATGCGTCCATAGCATCAACGACATTAATGGCAATAATTTATAGAGCCAATTCGTTGTAGCTTTAGCAACCTTTCTCTTAACAGTCTGAATATTCCCTGAAAGCACACGAAGGTTCCCTTGTGATGCATTTTAGACCGAAAATCCCGTGAAAGAGAGAATATACGAAAAGGATATCACTGCCTACAAAAAAAAAAAAAAAAAAAATGCGGTCTACCGTTTAACTTCTTCGACCACCCGCCGCAAGTTGACCTCTGTACCTGGCTGCCTATATTTTAAACTGCTGTTTAGTTCCCATACTGATGTACATTGCAGTAACTTTGTTAATATGAATATTTGATTCTACCGCTGTAGTTTCGTGTGTGTGCATGTATGTAAAAAGAAATGCTCTTCATTTATCCCACGAATTTCATCATGTTATCACAGAGTAAAAGCAGACGCTGCTGAGGTTTCTTCCGTCGGCTATTTTACTATTTAGTTCTCTCTCGAACCCACTGGATACCTATTGCGAGCACGCAGTGAGCATAGCCTTGAAATGATACGTCGCCATTTGAACGCCTCTGTGGCTGTTTTTTACTCTCTCCTGCGTAGAACTGTGGTCGCCACACATTATCAATCTGTGCTTCAATAATTCTGGTTGAACAATAGTGGCGGATCATGGTGCGAAAGCGTCCTGAATTCGAGGACGATGTGTTGCCGGTGCAGTGTAAAACAAAGTAAAAGGGGTAAATAGGCACCAGAGGAAATCACGTCCGAGTGAATGAATTGGAGATTGAATGCTCGCAAGTATGCTTCACAATGTTCCTCTTGTTGCATCCACAAAGAGGAAACCTTTTCGGGCTCGCCGCCAACTGACGGCGCAGATGGGCATTCGTGCTCGGGAAAGCTGTTCGACGCCGTGACGCGTGATGCATATCGACCGCGAAGCGCGAACGTTACGTTCCCCAGCCGCGAAACCGGCAGAAAAGCGGGGAAATCGGCGTGCAAGACGGAAGTGGCGCTTGTCGAGTATGCAATGCCGCAGTGCCACCGATAGGCCGCGTATACACTGCACACTCGAGCGGAGCTGACTAAGGTATACACTATACGTGCGATGTGAAGATTGAGACGTGCCCTCGTATCTACCGCCGTTGGTCACGCGCGATTAATATTCACGCATAGATGCCGATGGCCGTGTACACACACGGGCATCATCCCATATACCAGGGCGCCTCTCACGCGAGGCGGCGTCTGTCGCTCGCGCGTCACTCAGAGTGACAGCGGGGCTGGGAGGAGAAGGCACTGTTGGGGCTCCGAATGGCGCGGCAGGGGCACTGCGCTCTTCTTGCTGTGCAGCGGTGGGCGCACACGGGGCCGGACTCGTCGTCGGAAAGCAGCAGCTGCAGCAGCGCGACTTGAAATGACGACTCGTGCCGGAAGCAAGTCGCCCGAATCCGCGTGCTTGTCGGCCGCCGCCGAAATGCGGCCGAGACGCGGCGCTGCACGCGCCATGGATGCCAGGCCACATGGACGGCGAAATGGACAGGCTCTTCTGTCACGATTATCCGGAACCGCGGGCGAGACCCTGGCGGAAGTGGAAGACGAGGGAGGGCGTGAAACTGGGTTATTGTGCCCGCGGCACAGGCACAATACACGCAGTGGCGGTGAAATGCACGCGCCAACCCGCTTCTCTCCTTTTTTTCTTACCAGCTCGCAAACAGCTCGCGCCAGTGGCGGGCAGAACAAGTGACGCGGGTGCCGAGCTTCGTTAAGCCCATGTCTGGCTGATGGCTCCATCATCAAGTTCCAAAACTGCGCATATTTGCTTCCAGCTGCATACTATGATGTTTCCTATTTATAGGCTCCTTCACAAAACTTTTTTCTTTCAATGCGTTAACGTTAGTAGCTGCATATCAGAAGAAGTTTCCTGCGGTGTCTACCATTTGCAGCCTCGAAAAATCAATATAGCACGCCTCTGGCAGGTGTTAGATGACAGGTGCGAATCTTCCTGAGTGACCTATAGGTAGCGTGTCTAACTCAGGGTCCATAAGTTGTGGGGGCTGAATTCCAACCTCATCGTCCCATCTTAAAGGCGAAGCCCGTCATATCACGTGGTCTCGTGACGTCACACAACCCGACGACCAATCAGTGCCCTTCCAGAGAGATGCCCGTGAGCTTCCTCTCACAACGCTGACGCAGTTTTTTCTGGAGAGTGGAACTCTAAACGCTATCGACTTTATAGTGACGCATACAGCGCCAGATGCGCGTTTTTACGCCATTAGGCATGAGCAGTATGCGCCGTGTCGAACGGTGAACTCTTGGCATGGGTAGGATGTCTTCATCATCGCATATTCAAGTGGCATTCGACAAGTTGCAATGGCCAGCTAGGAACGCCAGCCTTTCTGCGGAGAAGTCGAGGGGCGTCCGGTGACGTCTGACCCTCGTGTGGCTTCGGAACAGGGCTGTCTGACGCCTGTTCTGGCTGGGCCGCGCCGCTCGACTGTTCTGTGAAAGGTCTGGCGCCCCGACAAGCATCGGTGCTCTTTGCAGATTCCCCAATTCTGTCCTTACGTCTCGAATAACCGCGATGAAACCAAAGTATAACGCCGCGTGTATTACTGACGCGCAAAAATGTTAGGGCGATGCACAGGCAGCAGGGGGACTTGTAGCTGCGCATCAGGATTCTGTGAGCTGTCCAAGATTCCATTCTTATTGCAGCTTGTTGCCAAAATATAAGCGCTTGTTGCCAAAATGTTGCGCATATGACGGGATTCGGTTATGAAAATATGGGCACAATGAGCTCACTTGCTCACGTTCGTCCGTGCATCGATTGCAGCACTGTGCATGATGCCATGATGCCAGGCTGTGCGAAGGGGCAGCTCCGCAAGCTCCCACAGATTCGTGTATGACCCTTTAGCTGCGCTTATTGTGCCAGCTGGGCGTGTATATGGCACCTAGAAAAAAAAAAAATACCGCGAAAGGGACTCACACACCGATCGAGGGAAGTACAGCGTTATCCTGTGTTCTTTATTGTGCCTACGTTTCTTTCTCTGGTCTTAGTCAGACTGTGTATCAACTGTAAACCAGCTCTCCATTCTGTGAATAAGGCATGCCTCAGCGTAGTTTTGCGTTAATGGCCGTTCCGTGCGCTGTTTTCTTTTCCTCTTCATGAACACATTTTGAAGAAACTCCGTGTACTACTGACTTTCGAGAACTGCCTATGTCGTAGCTGTAAAAGTGTTGTAGTGGCCTTTTCCCCATCTGTGCAGATCAGCTGAGGCCCTCCGAGTAACTTAAGATCAAACGTGGTTCCACCTTCGAAGGAGCAAAGCGTCCCCACGAGCAGTCTCTCTATTGCTTAATGAGCATTCTTTTGCTTGTGCTCTCCTGGCTCGTTTCCATCTCGGCTCGGCAGGGATTTCAATGAGCGGGATCTGCCAGGTTCGTACTACCGCGCATTAATTTACGCGCAATGTCTTGGCCTGAGCGACACGCATGTGCGACCGGGGCTCCCGCTAATTGATTCGAGTGTTCCTCGCGCGCTAAGCTGGGCTCGCTCGGCTGTCGGTGCTCTTCCGCCGCTGCGTCGCAGTGTGAAAAGGAGTAACGCTTCGTGGGCCTCGCTCCCCGCCTCGCTTCCTCGGCGCAGTGCGCGATCACGCCCCAGCGACGCTGCACGGCTGGGTTCATTGACGCGGCCGCGCCTGCTTCCGTAGTCGAGCAGCGCGGCCATCTCGCTCCTCTCACCGGTCCCCTCCGCGTCGGCCGTGGGCGGGCTCGGCCGACGCCTGCCCCTTCCCGGCCAAGCCCCGCCGGTGCGCCCACGAAGACCCGCCGCCGCTAGAGACGCCGTCCACACACGCCACGGTCAACGTTGGGCTGCGCGCGTGCGGGCCATGGAACACGCCATGGACGAGGGTTCCGTCAGACCGTTACGAACGGGACTTCTGCTCGGGGTGAGCCTCGGGCTTCCACTGAGCTCCGACCAACCTGGCCAGATACACGAGTCCATGACCTTTCAAGTCGTTGATGTACAGACCCGAGTTTTAACATATTCTGAAAGCACCGAGCAATCAGCATTTTCTGCTGTTATTCGCGTTAGCTATAGTTTGCTAGTTAGGGTTTCACGAGCGCGCTATGCAGCACGCATGAAACTCCATAAGGAGTGTCGATGGGTGGTAGTGGTGGTGGAAAGCATCGCTCCATGCTCCGATGCCGTTCGGTGGGAGACTCGCGCACACTTCACATCTTCCCGAACAAGAGAAAGAGATTTTAATGGTAGAAGGAGATGTCTGCCTGATGCTGAGCCTAGCATGCTACTCCTGATGAGGGAGGAGCAAACGAGAGTGGGCCAAAACATCCCTTTTTCTCGAAGCCACGGCAGGCAGTAGGCGCAGCAGCTTGGTCGCTTCCTTCGGTGGCGGACCATCGCACTAGACTTGGCCCGGCGCATCTTCCCCATCGGCGGCGCAGACCAGCGGCTCTTTGTTCCGCAGGCCCCAAGCGCGTTGAACGACCGGGCCCGCACACGTCCTCCACGGTTCAGAGGAGCGTGTCCAAGCTAACAGCCCGAATCCAAGATGGCGGCCGGAAGCAGCGCCACTCTCGAACCCAGGTGGGGTCAGCTGATGTGCGCGGTGGTGCCTTTGGCGCCGCGCGGCGCTTCCCGGTGCCCTTTCGCGTGACTTCCAGGCACCGTGACGCACCGTAGCGTCACGTCGGGAGGCGGAAGGGATCGACCATAATAGTACTCCGCGGGCGGCCCCAACCGCCGCCGATGGAGCGCACTGCGCACAAAGAATTGCGTCTCTCGCGATTGTTGCACCTCCTCCTCCTCGGCAGCATGTGCGCCCACGTCTTGACCGGCCGCGTCAGTCCGAGGAGGCTCCATTCACTACTCGCCCAAGAGCGCATTGTTTCCCAACAATCCTCGGCCGGCAGGTCGTCGTTAAACTCTGGCCGAGGGGGAAAGACAGAGGAGCTCACACCTGTTACGCGAAATTCTTATTTGTCCAACAGAAAAAAATATCAGAGCTTGCTCTCTGGGCTACAATAGCTCGTCAAAAAGGCAGGATAAAGTCGACACTGCTGGTTATACTGTCTATATTTTGTCTATACTTTGGAGCGGAGGTTTGGCTTTTGTCGGTCGCGCAGTCATCATGTGCGTTCTGAAGAGCGCCGCTGCTTCAAAGTATACTGCAATAAAACTAAGCCATAACAGGACGGGCACCAAAATGAAAATGGGTACAACGAGCTCATTGTTGCTTCCTTTGAAGTTTTATGGCTCTGGATGCTATATAAAGACGAGGGAGCAGTGAAAGAACCGTACATCTCCGCTTGGCAAAACAACTACAACGCTTTCTAACGCTTCCTTCTTGGCATCGGTCACCGCACATCCGTGTTGATCGAGAAACGGTCAAAATAACGGAGGCTCGTCTATGTCCACCTTTGTCACGGAACACGATATGAAAAATGCTTCCGGGTGTACTAAAGTGATTTGCTGAATCTGTCAGGAAATAGGGCATATACGCGTAATGAAACTTGAGGTTGATAAATCGTCGTATTCATTATTCGTCCTATCCCACTCCTCAGTGGTATTGCATTTCTCAATAGTAGATTGACCAAACATCAGTGGTTATAAAAAAAGAAAAACACTGCACCTCTGTTCCTTGTTGGTATTACTCGGCAGGCCTGCAAAATAAACCAAGGAAAATAGGCGTTTCAAGCAGTGTATTTATCTACTTCCACCCCCAACCCCCGGATAAATAATAATGCGTCGTTGAATGTAAACAAATTAAAAAAATTGAAAGTGTTGATTACCACCACGTACCTAATTGTAAGACGTGTTCGATTCCTGTAGGTACATTTTTTTATTTTTTACATGCACAACATTCAAATTCATATTTCCTGGGGTATGTTCCCCTTTAGGTTGCATAATACGATGTTTTTGTTCTTAACAGCAGCAACGCTTCTTGTAAGCCCTGAGGGTACAAATAAATAAATAAATAAATAAAACCAGCCGCGAACGCAACCATGATGTGACGGTATGGCAACGGTTACACTATACAATTACCTTCCCCGTAATCAATTCCTGTCTTCAGTGAGTGTATATTACATTTAGGTTGCGTTCAGAAACAGCTCTCAGCAACAATCGCCTTAACATGCTTTAAACTCTTTTTTTTACGGATTTACGCCCTGGCGATTTTTCAAGTGAACTTATTCAACGTCGCAAATATAGCGCGACGGACGCCACCGATGTAATACGCTTTTTACAGTAAGTAATTTTAGTCCATAAAACTATTTTATTAATACTGCATTTCAGTTTCCATACTGCGCTTCATGCTGAAAAAAAAAAACAAAAAAAAAAAAACGTAAGGTTGTGTTTTATTTTTGAGTGACGCACCCGACACTTCCGTTGCTGCAGTTTTCGGGGAACGGCAATACGCCTCGCGGCAATATTTAGTCAAATTTATTTGCGAGCGGAGCGAGACCATTTGAATTGAAATCCATCGCAAGCAGCAATTTATAGCATGCTGGCATTAATCAGTGCCTGCTCAAATAATCGGAATGCTTCCAGAATAACAAATAGCTTCGAGCCTGGGGGTGTATGCAGGCGAACGCAATTGGGCAAAAGTTCTCAGACCACAAAGTCTCCTTTCGAGCAGCATAGCGGTACTCTTATGTCTCCTATCTACCAAGCTCATCGGGGGTGATGAGACTCCATCTCACATTTAATTCCTTAGATATCGATCTTCGGAGGGTACCGCAAGCGTATTACGAGGGTAGCAGATTCCGCCGCCTGAGGAATTACTTTCTACCAACCCCGTCCTTTCCACTCTCCTGACCCTTTTGACGGACCCGAGACCCTGTGCGATTTTCGTTGATTTGTGTCTCCGGAATCCGCACCGCGGTCCATAATTTGATCTACCCTACACTGCACTTTGTGTTTAAATGCACGCCACTCTATAAACTCGACGCGACAGGCGCTTACCAAGTTCGCTAGCTAAGGATTTACAAGTGGAGAGCGGGAGTGTTTTCTTTCTTTATTCATTCATTAATATATTCTTTTTCCTTTGCTCCACTCCACCTTGTGTAGTGTTGTCAAAATGTCCGAACTTACCAGCGTCTGTTCGCTCATACCAGGCAGAATTACCGAATTCGGGCCGCATGCCCTAAATGCAAGAAAAAAGACAGGAGGCTAAGGAAGGGCTAGCCACCGGAGTGTACCAGTGTGTGTGGTCACGGAGCTGTCGATATACGTGCTCAACACCGCGGCGGCTTGAGCGCTGTAACTGTGCCCTTTAAAAGAACCTTCCTCGTTGCAACTACTGGCGACATGCGTACGTGAGACGCTATAGGAAACTCCGCGAGACTGTCCCGCTGCGGCGCGTGCGAGTCGGCCGCAAAAGCGCCCAGCCATTCAATATGGCGGTGCCCACTACAACGGAATCGTGCGCGATGAGCGCGTGGGTCGCGGCGCGTGCAGGGTGTGCTGTGTCGGCGCCGTTGTTGAGGTTATCGTTGTTTACAAGCCGAGGCGGCGGCGGAGCTAGCAGACAGCGACGGTGCGATGGACGCCGGCCCGACTGCGGCGATGACGCGAACCGAGCACGTGGGCGACGGCCGCCGGGGAGGGCGTGCCTCGGCGGCGACCTGCATCTAACGAACTCATCGGCCGCCGCCGCGTAGTGGCCGGGCCAGGCAGATTTTTCACAGCTTTTATTCCTGGCCCGAATTGGTTCTTTTTCACTCTTGATGGCGGAGTGTATATGAGCCGGTCTCTTGCGACTTTGCAAACCGTATTTTGTGCTCGCCGACGATAATCGTTTTGCTTCTTCGTTGCTTGGCCGTTTAGGCACTGAAATGCAGGTCAAGATGGTGCCAGTCTGTCGGGGACTGCGTACAGAGAGGAGGGGACTGTGCCGATGAGGGGAGGGACGGCACGAAGTTTACAATGTGCAGGTCATTGTAGGCTGAGCGCAAGCTGTGTAGATAAAATCTATATTTAACCAGGGCACTCCGATATGGATATGCGCAGAACGAACAGGCCACTTAATTTGCGAAACTTGCACTATGTTTCTGGCGTAGGGTGCACTAGCGTTGCCCAAAGTTTCGACGGGAACAAATATAGACCGATGAAATACAAAGCTAGGAGCAGCTTTGCGATATGCCATGACAATGAAGCGAGAAAAAAGCATAGCGTTGTTTTCCGAACCTTGCATGTGTTTTGTGTGGAGAGCTAATGTGCCAAGTTTCGAATCTTTGCATTCAAGCCATCTACGTAGCGGCAACTTCTTCGAATAATAATAACGGGAATTATATATTCCTTTGTTTCGGCTGTATATCGTCAGATTCCAGTTAACCTAGTTTCCGGCTTCGAGGCCAACACCAACCGTTCGAACCTTTGTGGGGCTAATATATTGAAAAACACGCAACTGTATCCAGTAGCCTATCACATATAAGTTTGGTGGTTGACACATATTTTCCAGCGCCAGCTGACTAGGCCTATAGTTTCATTTTGAATCTTCATGAGGTGGGAGCTGATGATAGCCAAGTAGACGTTAATTTCACAATGCGCGTTGCATGTCTTCGTCCGAATATTTAAATACATCCTACAAAGCAGTCACTTCAATAGTCATTCGGCTTAGTTTGTGGGGTTGAACGTTTCACAGTGACTCAGGCTATGAGAGACGCCGCGTAGTGGAGGACTCCGGAAATTTCGATCATCTGGAGTTCTTTAACGTGCACTGACATCGCACAGCGCACGGACGCCATCCATTTCGCCGCCATCGAAACGCGGCCGCCGAAGGCCGGGTTCGATCCCAGGTACTCCGGTACAGTCGAACGTTGTAGCCACTGCTCTACCGCGGCGGGGGCAATAGTCATTCGGCATTGAGTTTCATACCGATATCGTTTCGATGAACATATATGATGGCACAGGCCTCATCACTAATTTACTAGGAAAAATTCGACAGTCGTTATACTGTCATCAAAATGAAAGGGAGACATGTTGGTGGCAGTCTTTTTTTTTTATCATGATTATTAAATGACCTCCGTAAAGAACGAAGATAAATAAGCATTTGGTATTCGAGGTGACATTGGTGCGAGCGGGCGGGTCTTGCTTGTTTTAAAGTGTATCTCGTGATCAGTCGGTGTAGTTCAAACCCAATTTAAACTGCAAGAACCGGCACGCTTAAAGTCCCTGGCACGCTGTGTCAGCAGCTCCGCCACGTGCAGCAGCATGCACGTGAACTGAAGTAGAGTCAAAGACGAGGTCTGATTTATCGTCCCAGTGTGCTTTGAATCCTGCCTGCCTTGGACGAAAAGTGACGAAGGTCAACGGTGGTCGTCTGTACTCTGTGCAGCCGCTCTTCTGATCGAAACACCGGACCTCTTGGTGGGGAAATTATTCACGCTTAATGAGAAAGACTGCGGCCTGCGCTTGTCGTTCGAGACGCCGGCGGTTGACGATGGAGAGCGTGCGAGACCATGCATGAGCTCCCCTTACATACAAACTTGGCACGGGCGGTCAGTAGGTCGCTGCTCTGGGAGTCTGTGAAAGTCGACGAATGCTTCTGCGAGACAGAAAGAGAAGGATCACTTGATGCTGCGAGTGCAACTTGTTTCGACGCTGTCGCTGGGAGGCGGCGATGCACGCGAAGCGAGAAGGAGACGACAGAATGAAAGTGGAGCTCAAACTTGGCCTCTTTCAAGCACCCCCAGCGAGTCGCGCATGAAGGGAGAATTTTCTGTGCCTCTTCGTCCCCTCGTCTGTCTTTTCCGACGGGCCCGGCAATCGCTCTAAATTCCCGCAGAAGCCAGAGAGGAAAGCGTCGGACTGCGACGGGATTGCGCGACGCGGTCGTGGCATCGACGATGACGGCGGCGGCGTATTGGTCGCTCTCAGGCAACGAAGGAGGTGCTGTGCGGTCGCGGAGCAATCGCCGCGGCTGGCTCGGCGCGCGATCGAAGTTTCGATTTTCAGGGCGCCCACTCAGGGCAGCTCACCGACAGTCCCCAGTCCTCTGCGGTTGGATGACACGTCGCGAGCTGTTAGCCGCGGCTCGGATAAATGCGAGTGGCAACAGCGAAGTCGGGAACTCAACGCCGCTACTCGGCGAAGGCAGCAAACACGCGCCGAGTTCCTTTCCCTGACCAATTCGTCGATTCAGTATTCGAAAAAAAAAAAAAAAGTGTTAAGGAAAGGCTCGCCTGCGCCGCGAGGAAAGGGGTGAAGGAGGCATTGAAGGCGTTATAGGGATCCGGATAAATTTCACCAGGGCGCTAGCATTTGCGAAGTTCGTCTACGGTCAATGCGTCCCCGGAAGCAGCGTTCAGGCTTCGAATCAGCAATAATCGCTAGCGTTTGCTTGCGTAAAAAAGAATAAAAAAAAAATGTATACACTATCAAGAGTCAACTTGCGGCTCGCAACGACGAAAGTCTTGAGACCGCATGGTTTGCCTCTAGCTTTTAGTGGAGGAGAGCCCTCTTTCTCACCTTTAAGCGCATTTCGGTATTTAAGAAGAGGGCGAATACGGGCTGGTTGGTGCATGATCACAAATGGAAAGAAACAGCTCTACTAAGAGGAGACAGGAGAGCAGACTCCTGTCCCTTCTTAGTAGCGCTGTTTCTTTCCATTTGGTGTTCAAGGGTTACATACCTATACGGCTGAAAAAAAAAAAAAAAAAAAAAAAAAAAACACGCTGTCACAGTGGAACTTCAACAGTTTTTTGGTAGATGCATAGTGCCAGTGGGAGTACATGTAACGATATTGTGAACGTAATTAAATAGTTAACATTAATTATTCGCCATTCTGTATTTCGAACCGTCACCTATACCAGGCAGCCCCTTCCAGACCCTTAGCTCACATTAATTACGCGTGACGTCCTGCATTTTGAAATAACTGCATTGCATAAACAGGATTTAAAGTTACGCAACGCGAAAGATTATGTTGAAACTGGTGTTCAAGTGCAGCCCTTTTGCCTCCTCTATGCACGCCTGGGATTAAGTGCCAAAAGAATGCCAGGCGCTCGCGAGGCAACATTGAGCCTTCAAACAGGAAAGAATAATTGGAAAGAATATAGATGCAAACATGTGCGGATATACTTTTCGCTCAATGTCGAGAAAGTTCAACGCGCAGTATATATACGAATTCACATAAATTCACTGCTCCCATATATATCCCCATCCATGTATTTATGTTTGTATGCATGTATGATGTGTGTGTGTGTGTGTGTGTGTGTGTGTGTGTGTGTGTGTGTGTGTGTGTGTGTGTGTGTGTGTGTGTGTGTGTGTGTGTGTGTGTGTGTGTGTGTGTGTGTGTGTGTGTGTGTGTGTGTGTGTGTGTGTGTGTGTGTGTGTGTGTGTGTGTGGTGTGTGTGTGTGTGTGTGTGTGTGTGTGTGTGTGTGTGTGTGTGTGTGTGTGTGTGTGTGTGTGTGTGTGTGTGTGTGTGTGTGTGTGTGTGTGTGTGTGTGTGTGCGTGCGTGCGTGCGTGCGTGCGCGCGCGCTGTGTGCGTGTGTGTTTATGTGTGTGCGTGCTTGGACGCGATCCGTGGGCCGCCACGTGTGCTTCTTCGAACCCACTTTCCTGTAGATTGCGAGTGTATTTAGTTTAAGCGGCGGTCCCATCCCGCCTAATAACTCGCCGTTAAGAGACGTGCTGTATTAACGTATCTCTTCTCTCTTGGGCCTGCTTGTCTAGCCGCTTTTGCGAGCACCTTGCAACAGTGTGAGGATATACCTTGGCGCCACCTCCGGGAAGTTTCTGCGTGACGCATATATGTATAGTGGGATAACACACTGATCTTCTATTGTATGATCCTTTCCCGAATCGTTAATCGCCGCCCTTATCCTTTATTTATTTACGTGATATGCATATCGGTATGGGGCTATAAGCTTAATCGGGGTATGCGGTCCACTCATTCTGTAAGAAAGCACTTTACCAGTAAGTGACCTGTTGAAAGTGTGCATAGCTGAGCTAGCTTTAACCGCGTCGATGGCGTACACCGACCAGCGTTGTTGGTGCTGTTTGGGAGAAAGCCGAAGCTGCCACACCGCCAGCCAAAGCTAAGTGGTCATTGAATCTTATTTATAAGATTTGGCTTGGTAGCCTAGCGGGACTGTCAGGTGTCTGGTATAGGTGCGGATCACTTTTTGACAGTGCCGCATAAAGTGGCGCCGTTCGACTGTCCTCTTGAACTTACAGAGCATAGGCAAGTTGGTGGGGACGGCGCGGAGAAATATTTAAATGCTGATAGCAGTGTTTATTAAAACTTTAGAAAAATTACGAAAGATCTTTAGAGTCGTATAGGGGTATGGGCGCATCTCTTCTCGGCTGAGTCTGCGCCTCGTCTTGTCCGCGCTCCGAATGCCGCACTCCGAGGCGTCTAATCTTACATTTTTTCCACAAAGCGCAGAGCTCGTGGGGAAAGCAGCGCATAACTCACAGGGACTCTCGGGCCGCGGAGTCGTAATGTATAGGAGCGGGGGGGACGAAGAAAGCGGGCGTATATATACGTGCTTTTTGCGCGGTTTACCGTGAGGTGTATACGCGCTCTTGGGCCGCAGCGATCGCAGTATTGTTGGGTGGTATGTCGTAGGAATGAACACTGCGTCGACAATGGAAATGCTCAGAGATATGTTTCACTTTGCGCACCGACTGCGATCATTGCCGCTTGGGTGAATGTTTCGGTGCACTTCGCAGGGTATAGTTTTCTTCCTTTGCCTCGGCAGATCACAACCTGTAGCATTCTGTCTCATGTTTATTGGTTTCAATATTACCATGCACTTCAGTACTGTTAAAGCTGCGTAAGTCGACTCAACGCTGCGCATTATTATGTGGCTGTCGAGCTCCAAAATATTTAGTTTGTTTCATTAAAACTTCCGTTGTCGAGCATGATGCAACGTCCTCATTGAGAGGAAATTTGAGACATCCTGTCCTTCGGTCGAATCCTGCCAGCAGTCAGCCTTCGTTAACTTTACAAGTGACAAGCGCGTAAGCGTTAATGCGCCAGTTCTTCGGCCGCTACTCAGAGAACTATTTAGCGCCAGCTATATGGATGAAATTTTGCATCAAACGAGGATTTGAATATTGGCTACGCGGAATTCTCGCAGCCTCTTATTTTTAGGGGACAAGTGTAAACTTACCTCAGATTCCATCTCGTGCGTCCGGCATTGAGGCACCGAACAGCAACAGACGGCTTAAAATGAACTGCAGCAGCCCTAGCGACGACGCACAATCAGAATGTGTGTAATGCTGTCATTCACCGTAACAAGCAAACATGCAGAGAACAATGCCACTTCTAGCTTTTAAAACGCATAAATGCAGTCGAGTGTTCTACTTCAGCAACTGTAAGAAAAGTCACCTTATTCTTACTTGCGCATAGCGCCGTTCGCTGCAGCAACGGAGCTCGCGCTGAGTAATTCGTAGCCTAATTAGAACTCATGACCTAAACTAAATCGTTCGTTGAAACAGCTCTTCGGATTCGGGGAGAAAGAATGGAATGGTTTAACCGCAGACATTGTCAATTGCGAATCCGTGAATCTATTTTTACAAGCTCTTAATGAAGCATAGGGCTCTTATGTTTCCCGGTTTTGGGTCAAGTTGAATGCCTTTGTTCGTTGTCAACTCAGACATCGTTTGTCAACTCTCTGCTTCTGCACTATAGGTTTTGTGTGGTATGCTCTGGTTTTGATTCTGATTGTTTCCATGCTTCTGTTGTAATGTTCATCTTGTTTTTTTACCAGGATGTTTGTACCCCACTCCTGCCTAAGGCCTGTGACACAGGCCGGCAGTATTTGCTAAATAAATAAATAAATAAATAAATAAATGATAAAACATGCTTCGGATCGCCGATTGGAATTCACTATTCCTTGCTACGTTTATTGCTGACCACTGCTTATCCGAAGCAAAGCAAGCCACTTATAAACAGTACACCACTCCTTGAAGGTGTATGTATCACCGTATAGGAGGCATCTGTTTCAAAACTGTTTACAAGTGGATTATGTGTTAAGGTCGAAATAGTTGGGGCAAACGCAGCAACGCGTGTAAGTGCGACCTACTGCTCCATGTCGTTTCTACCAAAGTACTTCAAACGTTCTACTATGCCATGCGGTGGAATCCTCGCCCTTTCAAGCTGATGGGAGTTCGTGCCCCCGAGCCCGCTCCTTAGTAAAGCAATAACTTAGAAGCGGTCTGTTGCATCATACGCTAAAGCCTACTGATGCTCCTGGCGTGTCTAACAGTATACTTGCTGACTTGTAAACACCCCCCTCCCGCCTCCTCCCCAGCTCAAAGAAATAAATCTATAAATATGCACAAAGGAAAAAAAATGCCAGCGCAATCTTCAGTTATGCCGAGAAGCACTCGAACCGCGGCACCATTGCGTATATGACGAAACATGCGCTGCCCTCCTTTCTGTCCCTGGCGGAATCTACGCGGCGCGCATTATGAATGGAGCCATCGGGGGACGCGTATATCCCCCAGCCAGCGCTGCGCTGCGCCGGCCTCTCGGCCGCCTTTTGCACGCGCACTCGATCACGCGCAGTTATCGAGACAGCTGTTTCCTGTGTTTGTTCTTGGGCTGCACGTGATGAGCGTGAAGGCGGAAAGGTGCTTTATAGCGTCGGCGCCCGCAGCGTTGTCTGGGCACGTAGGGCTAATACGCGAGCTTCCGACGGCACAAAGCCGTGGGTTTATGCGCAGAATGTTCCAGGAATGAGTATATTTTATACTGTTAATAATGGTTCCTTGCTAACATTTGAGACCGCCGGCTGATAAGCAGGGCTGACAAAGCCAAGAATAACTCGGTCAAACGATAACTGTTTGCTTGTGTGGAGTGTACGGAAGGTATTAGCAATACTATTAGCTCACAGCCGACGCTGTAGATGTACCATAGCGACAAGGAATTGCAATAAAAGCTACGTTTGTTAAAAAATATGACCTCTACGACTGCGCTAGCAGGTTTAAAACGTCAAGTGCCTCGCTCCTGGCATTCCAGAAAGAATGCGAAACGCGCGGTCATTGTCGTCGCAGTCGCGCACGACCTCTTGCGAACGAACTAAATGGGTGGAGCGAGCGCGTAGTGATTCAAGATGTCTGCCTATATACTCGATATGCCCACACCGTCACAGTGGATCTGGTATACCTCGCGCCATCAGAAGTGCTTCTTTTTCTACTTTCGCTGATCAGGACAGTTTGCGCTTGAGGTGCAGGAGCTACAAAGCTTGAGGGTTGAAAACATTAATTCTGCCTCTCTCGCCTGTAAGGCTTTGTGGATGACTTTAGTGACACAAATCATGCAGCTCTCTTTCTCTCTGACGCATGATATGCGCGCGCACATTCTGTGCAAAGTCCCTTTGTTCGCAATAACAGCGGCCTAATCTGGATGGAGCCTTGTTGGAACCGCTACTCCGTCGCCTTTCCTGCTGTCCGTCCAACGGCGAGCCGTGCCACTTGAGGCAGCGACAACGTGGCCGTCGAGCGCCTGTCCGAGAAGAGTTCCTCCCGCACCGGCGGCGGCGTCAGCTTATCGCGCGTGCGCCGGTGTTGCCGAGGAAACGGCGCCCGAGCACCGGCCGATCTGGCCGCATGCAAATGACGCCAAGGACGGCCGTGTCCTGCTGCAACGCGGAAGCGGTCGCGGGGCGCGTCCCGCTCGGGCGGCGGCACCACATTCCGCCCTCGTCGGCCAGGCAGGCGCGGCTTCCCCGTGCGGGGGCCCGAGCCCAAATGCCAGGGGTGCCGGCCCCGGCGGGGCACTTGCCGCAGACCGCGCCTCAGTGCCCATGGCGACGTTGGTGGGCGCGCGATGACGCTAGAGCGTTGCATTTCACGCACCGACGTGCCGACGCTGAGGACTCGGCGCGCACGGTGCGGATACTAGCTGGGGGCCACATTCCACGCGGTAACTTGCGCACCGGCGATCGCCGGCCACTCGTGACGTCGACAGCGTCTTGGGGAATCACTCGAGGCCTCTGCACTCGCTATGTGGCGCAGTTTGCGCCATCCAGTAGTGTTTCGAATGAGAAAGGTCACCTCGCGTGATGACCGGAGCCACTGGCCCTGCTGCGCGTGCACTGCTGCGGGTGACATTCGTGCTGCTCGGGAACTTGTCGCGAACTGCCTTGTGGCGCCGTGTCTTCAAAGATGTCGGCAGGTCAGAAAACTTTTCTCGCATTCGTTTATTTACGGGATCGCTGCTTCAAGCCAGAGGTGGATGGTGGGATCGCGGACGTTGTGTTCAAAATGGGAAAAGCGACAGAAAGGTCGCTTACAGCTCAGCTTTTTTGGACTTCCTTGGAACTGCAGCGTCACCTGTTGGTGGCCACGTATCGCGAATGCGGCGTAATTCAGTAAGGATATTTTGAAGTGGCAGGTTTAAGGAGGAATTCCAAGCGATTCCAGACAAACACGGGGATTGGCACTCCTTCTCTTTGCTAAAGCTGAGCTTAAAGATGTTTTGTGCGCTCAATCTCTGACGACCACGTAAAATGAGAGGGATGTCCAGAACGAAGCCGTGCAAACCAGAAACGCCATTAGTATAGTGCTACACAGCGTTTGCCAACGAGTCACTGTAAATGTGCGTTTTGCTGCTTATAAATTTGGATTCTCTTGTCCTTTTGAACTTGAGAGAAGGGAACAAGAAAATAAAAGAATGAAAGATATAAGACATATAAGGAAAGGCTCCGCATGATATCCCGCTGCGGCCTGTTCCGCGGCTGGTTGGCCATTAACACCGGATGTCAGCGGTCCTTGTCCCTCCAGCCGTGGCGTCAACCCGCGTATCGGGAATATAAATAAGCTCCCCACTCGCGAAGGGCTCTGGCGAGGCAGCCCGCGGCAGGGCGCATGGCCGAGAACATCTGCGGACATGTTTCCGCCATGCGGGCTGCCCCGCGCTTGGAACCCGGAGAACGAAGAGGATGGCCCCTGGCCGCATGCATGAGCGGTTGCTACCGTGAAGCATCGCTGCAGGTCAGAGTTCAATGGGATTCAGACCTCGGGAAGAGCAGTGTTGCAACGGGCCTAGTTTTCACGGTGTACGCTCTGTGCCCTTGTAGAGGTGTCGATAAAACGGGCGAACGCCAGCGTTGGAGTCGCCCTCGCCAGGCAGTAGTTTAATCCGCCTTTGAATGACCCTAGTCATCTTTTTTGTTTTGTTATCCTAAACGAGAGCAGAAACTCTAGGCACTGTATAATTTCGCGACATACGTGATGTTCCTATGAAGTATATATTCGCTCGCGGAGACATATCCTGCACTGCACTGAACTCGTACTGCTGTGTGGAGTTCGGCGCGTCTTCCCTCTAAAGGGCGTCGAACTCCGTTTGAAACACGCTCATATTAGCTGTAGTTATTGCATTGTCAGACTCCTTTACCACTTGCTTGGTGCTTTTTGTTTTTCTTTTAGTTCGATTGCATGGGAGTGTCATGGAGGTGAAAACTCTCCGGAGTATTTGGGAAGCGTTCACTTATCCAGCCATGGCAGCTGGCGATTAGGAGGTTTTTCCACCGCTCTGCGAGCTCGGCAAAAGTGAATAAGACGAGCGATTAGAAATGGAGCAAGAAAAGAATCCGAAATTGAATTTACTGGTGGGTTATAGAAATGCTCACAGAATTGAAGTGCATTAGCAAGTGAAAGAAAAATGTCACAATTTCTACGCAAGCGTATTGATTGTCCCTAAATATTTTTTGTTTTCTGCGTTCTGTAACACGAAGTTTGCGCAGCCATCGAATCGACGTTTCATTATCGAAGGAGCCTCTTATCAGCAACCTTAGCATCCGAGTTCAATAGAAATCTAACGTAAAGAGAGAGTACGGATATGACTCGAATATACTTCAACTAATCTGCAGCTTCTTGTGTGACTGATAGTTTCTTTTTTCTATTGCAGTGTTGTAATGCTGTTAAAGTTGCTCTTTCTGGGACCATACTGTAAGTTTAGAATAGGTCATTTGAAGAGTACATTTTTGTCAATAGTGTAGAGTCCGGGGGGTCTTATTCTGAGCCTCTTCGTGTGGCTTGTAATGCATTTTCAGTTTTCCGAATCTCTTGATAGTAAGATTTTTTTTTGTCCTACCCTTTCTAATAGGAAGGACATCCACTAATGCTAAATCAGCGCCAATGCACGGCTCAGGAGCAAACCCCCTGGACATTACACTTTTCACAAAGGCTGTACATTTCTGGATCGCTGCAGCGAGCACGGGAAGTGCCGAACAGTTTTATTAATTGTGTTTTGCACAGCAGCAGTATATTATCTTCTCAGCAATACTAAATGAAACGTGTTCTTCATAAATATCAAAAGTATATATATAGAAACCCCCCTTTCTATCTAAAACTAATTAAGCCTAATTAGGTCTGAATTGAGAGCGGTTTGGCCCGCCCAGGGAGGCAATTAGATCCCAACTGTGGAATTCGACAGCACTTGTCACTATCTCCGCCCCAGTATCATATTTTTTTTTAGGCCGCTTTTTGGGAACGTTTTTATTTATTTCTTTTCGGCCTTCTTCTAAACGCAACATGCTGCTAGGTTATCTTGATGCATTGCGCAGCACAGCTATTTCTTTTTTTGTTTTCTTGTCCACTCTGCCTGCTATTATTGACAGCACCTATACACTGCACATTCACATCACTTGGAAGTGTTTCTTGGTCTTCTGTATCTTTCTCACCTTGCACCTCGTGCGAGCATTCGTCTTGAAAACGATTGAACAATTCATCTGACAGCCAAAAAGCAGTACCAAAGTTGCCCTGTCCAGCTCCATGCAAACATGAGAACGAAATGGCCCTCGAGACACGAGCACAGACAGCAGCGGCAGCTGCCACTGATCCCACCCACACATTTCCCGTCCTTATCTCGCAACAAAGTTTTTCAGTCAGTCAGTTCTCCCCATTGCTTACATAGATGAGGAGTCTACCCGAAGTTATACCTAGTTCGCTTTTACTTCAAAATCCCATCCCTTCCTTTCAGTATTGTAGTTTTTCTACCACACGCCACAGGAGGTGATTCGCAAAGCAAAGTAAATAAAGGGGCTAGCATCCTTCGCTATACCGGAGCAGTTCGATTGCGTATGAAGCTTTCCCTCTCACCTCAGCAGGCAGGCGCAACGCGGGAAACGCGGCCCGCTACGCATCGCTGGTCCGCGTCTCTGGCTGTTGTCTGTTCTTTTTTAGAGGCAAGATCGAGAACGGCGTCTCCTCTACTCCCATACAGAAGGAAACCAGTGGCACGTTTTCTATACTGACGCAACACAACTGCCGAACGATGGCGATCGACGATAAGCAGCACTATTTAGAAACGGTCCACGAAGGTTTCACTGGCACAGTTGTTTCAAGGCCCATTCAAAGAGAGTCTGCAGTGAGCGTGCGGGGTCATGACTGTTGCTCGCTTGCACGTTCTTGAAATTTCCTTTCCAGCCCGACCGCGAGAAGGCGCACTTTACTGTCCCTCAAAGCTTCAATTCTCACGGTCAGGAGCAGTGGAGAGAATCGAAAACGCCGCGCCTGAAAGATTCATGCAGCTATGCATGCTTCCTATGCATGCTTACTATGCATGCTTCCTATGCATGCCTCCTATGCATGCTTCCTATGCATGCGGCTACGTGCGGCAGTGCGGACGCTGCCTTTGCTGAAGTACTTGCAAGGTGCGTGTATAGAGCAGGGTTGGTCACGTATCTCCCTCTGATGGGAAGCCCAACGTTTTGGTGGAGGCGGTAACAGCACTAAAGCCGACTGTTTTGAAAGGTCGTGATTGATTGATAGATTTATAGGAATGGAAAGGCGCGGTAACTGTCTCACTTGTTTGCTGTGGACACCTCAATCGCGCCGTAAGGGAAGAGAGGAAGGTGGGAGTGAAAGTGGAAAGAGAGAAAGAGGAGCCGTAGTGGAGGGCTACGGAGTAATTTCGACCACCTGGGGATCTTTAACGTGCGCTGACATCGCACAGCACACGGGAAAGGTCGTGAAGGGTGCAGATAGGCCTTGTTCATTCTTTCGTGCAGACGGGCAATTTCCAGAGCAGTGCGTTGCCCTCATGCGTTCAATAAATACAAATTTGCCCTTCTTCTCAAGAAAAAAAAAAAAGGGGGGGGGGGGGGGGGTGGAGCGCTTTCTGTGCGTTTGCTATCGCCATAGAGGAATGAAAAGTTTGTCTGGGTTAGCTTTATCGAGAAAGGTATAGCTATACGTTTTGAACTTCTCGGTTTAAACCACACACACACACACACACACACAAAAAAAATCGATATTATGTCGAACTCAGGTTTCGAAATTCGGTTTTAAGCGAAACATGTCATGTTCCATGACCTGCACGTCGCAGCTGGCGTGCTTGCCAATGAATGAACCCCTTTCGTAAATGTCACCTCAATTCTTCATGGCCTACTGCAAATGCCCTACGACGGAACAGCCAATTTTTAAAACTGAATATTATATAGCCGTATAGTAGGCGCGATTTATCTAGTGGAATATTTTATCGTGGTTCAACACGCAGTTGAGGCCGAAACATGCTGTTTCAGCACTCTATATTTATTTTATTGATGGCCAGGACTCCGTGATTAGGGCAACGTGCAGCGTGGAAAAGCCAAATAAACAAACTATGAAGAGAGCCGATGTGTACTTTACACCGTGGTCAACGGAGAAAGGTTAGTAGTAGCGAAGTACGACGACTGCACTGTTTGGATAAGTATAGTACAGTGGCACGTTTAGAAGCTCCGCTATTTGTCACGCGATTTTGTAGACCTCGAGGTTCCAATTCCTCGCGGTCCGGTGTAGCGAAACGCTGTTTCTGCCATCGCCCACGTTTAGGGCACCTGAATGTTAACCTTGAAGCATAAGTTGTTTTGCAGCCGAAGAACCACGTTTACATTGGAAAGTCACACACGCGGAGAAACGCTGCTATATGTGTGCCTCTGTTCCTAATGGCACCGTGATCTTGCGGTGCAAAAAAAAAAATAATAATAATAATGAAAGCAGATTGTTAAGATTTAAACTAACTCGCCTAAAAGTTCGTTTAAACCTTCAGATCCTCCGGACTACTGCATGGGTGTCCAACAGACATCAGGGACTCAAAGAAGTTGATATCATCTGGCTGGTTCTGGCGCTGATCCTCAGCTGTATCGCAAACTCCCCTCCATGAGTCCATATCAACTCCTCAGGCCATATACATTTATAGACATGGTTACCTTTCTGATTCTCAAAGCACTCAGTCCAATGTTACCCACATGTACTGAGAAGCTGCTCGCCCTATTCTACTTACCATGGCCGGGGAACTTGTACAAGCCCAGGAGCGTCTGACCCTCAGCACCTCTGAATGTCGCCTGCTTCAATGCCTCGGATAACCCCACCCACGCGCCACCACAACCCTCTGACAGCATTCTCGACAGTCATCAAAAGCAACCTACAAATCGCACCTAGCCATTCATAAATACATGCACCCCGTTTACCGCACTGCATGAAGCATAGAGCGAGCCGAGACACTGGGTCGCGTCTACAGCATAGTTACCTCAAGTCCGCACACAGATGCAACTCACTTCCCCCGCCGCGCAGTTATTACCATCCGCGTAATCTGCCAAGTTCCAGATATGGTCGATACCGCTACCACCACGGAAGCATGAGGAAGCAGCGCTACCCATTGTCTCCAGTCCCACGTCTAACAGCCCCACCGTGGTGATGCAGTGGTTAGGGCGCTTGACTTCCGTGCCCAAGGACGCGGGTTCGGATCCCGGCCGCGGCTGTCGCTTTTCTGGGGAGGCGAAAAGAAAGGCGCCCGTGTCAGGGACTCAGTGCACGTTAAAGAACTCCAGGGCCCGTATTCCGAGTTTGCGTCTTTATCGAAAGTGTCGCTATCTCCCCAACCTCGAGTCATCTGATTCATCGAGTCATCTGACGTCGAAACATGACGATGCCACCTCTTCCGGTTCCGTAGTGGCACCACCCGGTTCCTGCGTTTCGACCAATCAGAGGACTCGAGGTCACGTGAGATAGCGACACTTCGATAACGACACAAACTCGGAATACGGGCCCAGGTGTTTGAAATTTCTAAAACACTCCACTACAGGCGCTTCTCATAGCATGAGTAGCTTTGGTATGTATAAGCGCTAATACACCATAAACAAAACCAACGACCAACACGACATATTTACGTAATCACGGGCTTGCGGGTTCGCATGTCGAATCAAGGGTCTAATATCCCCGTGCCCGCCAGAATCCTGAAATCCTACGCTATTGCTTCATCCATTGGCGTACTAGTTGGACCACTGGTCTTGAATCCTGTCCTGGGAACCATGAGCGTATATGCTGTCGCCCGCGCAAGCACCACTCGGTCACCAGTAATCGTCTTCGATTGCCATCCCTTACCGGAGCCACTACCATAACATACTGCGGCTGACCTGACTGAGCAGGGCCGTGGTAAAACACTGAATCGTCTTGTAAGCTGGCTTAAACTCGCCGACTAGCCGTGACAGACTCTCACTGTAAACCGCAAGCTTTTATAGCATGCATACACTCTTCTTGATGTGTTATACCATTTATGTGTTTTGCAAGCGTTAGTGGCCCACGTCTGCCAGCTTGTCCTGCAGGTACACATTCGCATATATCCCGTTTGCTACTCACCTAATCACTGATCGTTTATTTTGTGCACCCATTAACCCGGCCATGCTCATTATTATACCGCCGTACGCTACTTTGTTGGCCATCCGACGTAAGGTAAAAATTCCGCTTTAACTGAGCCGTACGAACGTACTTGCGTGGCCTATAGGGGCAGCGTGTCTGTATATTTCAGGGTCCAAAGAGAAGGCTAAATTCCGATCTCACTTTGCCACCTCAAATATGAAGCCCGAGTTCGCAGTGCCTGCCATCTCGGCGTTGCCTGGTCCCGTGACGACGCACAACCCGAAGAGGCCAGTCAGTCCACATGCCATGTCACCTGCCAACTACCACCTGTCAAAGGCATGCCCGTGATTCCTCGCCCACAACGGCGAGCCTTTAATAACTCATACTGTCGACCGTTCGGTCACACTGTAGCTGTCAATCATCCTGACTTAGTTAAGCCGGACACGTGAGAAACGCATAGTTCTACTTACCTGAGCGTCACGCCAGCGCGGTTGCCATGGAGACCGCAGCCGCTAGTTAGTAGTAGGTAGTGACCGATAATGATAGTTGTAGTTCGTGACAGTGAGGATGATAGTGACAGGGATGACGGTGACTAGGACGGCATCACCTGGTGACGTCGTGAAAAGTAACGTCACCAGGCGGAACACGCATATACGAAGCTGACCCGGACCGCCGGGCGTCCGATCCAGGCGGCCGTGCGGTACCTTTCATATAGCGCATCTTCGAACACCGCACCACACAGCATATAGAAGCAGACGCAGTACAGCAGGCATCAGCGGCGTTTCAAATTGGTTTACAGGAAAGAAAAGGCTCAGTATCTGTCACAATTCTCTGCAGACACCTGAACCGAGCCTTAAAGAAAAGGAGGAAGGTGGGAGTGAAAGAAGAGAGAGAGAGGTGCCGTTGTGTAGGGCTACGGACCGCCACGCTATAAAGGCTTTCGTCTCATCGCACTTTAGTGGTCCAAAGTGCCCCCCAGAATTTTTTATTTCCTTGACCCTTTGCATAGGCCTCCTGCCTACAAGGTCCGCGTTGAGCCCCACTAACACCCTAGTGAACACAGTCCACAGAAGGGGCCTCCCGTCGTCTTTGGCCTGAATTTGTGTTTTTATAGTGTCCGTTTTCTCCTCCACACGGCCTGAAAGCGCAGTATGCACCAGCTGCGTCTGCTTGACGGCTCGAGCAGCTGGTTCAAGGGGTCATCACGCGTATAGGCGGCAAGAAGTCCGCTATATATCGATGCAGAACAGTGGGCGGGTATTGCCGAAGCAAAACCATGCGCCGTTCGTTGAATTGTTTCTTCGCGAGAACAAATACGTTGTCCACTATGCGACCAGAATCCAGAAGGTGCCGAGGGTGCGCCATGAGCTTTGATTTTCGCAAAACAACGGCTTACTCCTGCTTTGCCGCCCGAGCCGCTCCGTCCACTGTCCCTTCAGCGGGGATTGGAAATGCTTCAGTAAATAAGAGGAGTCAATTTATTCCCTACGCGCACGCAGTTGGTGGGCGCACACGCAGTGCATGAATTACAAGGCGCCCCTTGTTGAGGTGCGAAACACGATGAGGAAAATTGGCCGCTTCCTGTGCAACCCAGTGCGACGATGGAAGGTTGCGTGGATCATGCAACTTCTCAAGGGCAGGGGCGGGCACTGCTTTTCCTTTTATTTGGGAGCGGCAGTACCTATATCTGCACACGTCTGCAAGAAGGAGAGTCCTCCGCATTGGCATGGGCGGGATGCAGCACCGGCCGTGATCGCGGACCCTTCTCCCACTGGTACGCTTTATGCAAGCATCAGTGGCGGAAGCATCAGCAGGACAAATATGGAGGAAAAGGCGCGCGTGTTTGACCTTACGCTCGGCTATTCGTGGTCTCGTCCCGTACGAGGATGGCTGCCACGTGCCGGTCCCTTCAAGAGCTCGGAAATCGTGGTCGCTGCCTTTCCGCGTGGGTTTAAGGCCACGCAAACACGAATTGCGCGTCTGGGGATTGCTCTCGCGGGGCAATGAAGCAGTCGCCCGGTCGGATACACGCCGGGAATCAATCAGCCTGAGATGGCCCTCCGTGCGCATTTTTGCAATGTAAGGTGCCGTGCAGGTGACCGCGGCTCTGCATGAAGTAATCGCCATATGCTCTTACTGTAGCGCCACGTGAGTCCTTCCAAAGTTTGTTACAGGACGCATAAACACAACATTTTAGCTTTTAACTTCTTTTTTTGCTTACTTTCATCTAGGAAGCCGCAGTATCATAATCAGCATGACTGGGTATTTCGGGCTACGTGTATTCGCAAAGCGCCATCACATTGTCATAGCAATGCGTGGGTGCAATCCGTCTTTTTTATTGCTTCTTGCATGCGGCCGTTGTCCATTGTCTCGCAGGTTTAACGGCGTTGCTATTCTGACTTCTGTGTCTTCATTTATATTTATCCTCTCGTCCCACATTGTGGTGCGCACAGATTTCCGGTCGTGCGCATGCGCAGTGGTATCCTACCAAAGTGCAGCCACCGTCATTGTTATGACAAAGGGATACGACTGTTACATAGAGAAGAGAGCAAAAAAAAAAAAAAAAAAAAAGGCTGCGCGGAAGATTACAGCATTTTGGCTTCGCCCAGCAGAAGATTCACGAGATGACAGCGGAGAATGGGTATACATGACATTCACCGCTCGCGAATTCGCTTTTTTTTTTTTTTCGCCACATTTCTCGTTCCCCTCGAAACCAGCAATCGTGTACACCGTAACGCGTAATGACCGAGGCGGCGCTGTTTCCGGCTGTACTCTCGCGGTTTTTTTTTTTTTCCTTTTTTTTTTCCCGCAAAGTAGCCGCCGCGTTTTGTTCATAATCTGAGCGGCGCTTATAAGGCGACCGCGCGCGGGATGCGAATACGGCGCGCGCTCCATCACCCTCTCGGCGTGTAAGCGGTGGTGCAAGAGGCCCGTTACGCGGCGCGCATTGAGGACGACCGGCGGCCACTTGTCCGCCGTCTTGGCGCTCGTGCGCGGCCCAGATGCCTCGCGGTTCCTGTCTGGCCGCTGGCGGAAAACGCCTTTTCCTCGCGCGCCGGCCGGCGTTACGCAAACGGATGCGTGGCTCTTCCGCGCTCTGGCCGGCTTGGCTGGCTGGCTGGCCGCGTGACACGCGTATTCATACTCTTATCCACCTCGTTCACCCCCCCCCCCCCCCCCCTCCTCTCGTTTCGCCGCTGACATCACTCGGGGCATGGCGGTCTGCGCGCGAGGAGCCTATCTTCTGTGGCACGCGCCTTCGCCCGAAATGTCCAACCCCCCACCTGCAGAGGGCGTGGTCGGACAGCCGAGGTTTCAGGTGACAAAGGCCTGCTTCTCCCTCGACGTGTGCAGCCGCCGCCGGGGGAATGCGATACGCTCATTTGTGGCGTTTCCTTGCGGTAGCGTTGTGAGTTTCCTCTTTGCAAGTGGTGCAGAAGTTGTGTCCAGACCCACGTGGTGTCCCACAGGCGGTTTGCCAGCCTATAGTGCGCTGACTGGTATGCACGACATCGAGTAGAAACAAAATAAAAATGACGGGTTATCTAGCACGCTTACGCCAAATGCGAGTTAGATGGCTTTGCACTTCCGTTTCGGGCCGCATGTGCTCATTAGCATACAGTCGTTATGTGCAACATTATCTGAAATACCATCCGGCAGTGAGTGCTCGGCCATGTCACCTGCAAACTTCCACCTGCCCGAGACATGCACGTTCTTCGAGGCTTCATATAGCACGGCTTTCTCGCTAACCAGGCGCTCAGCTCTAGCGCAGTAAAAGAAACAAAATTTAATCCGATTTCAGCCAATTATGACGTACGATGCGCTGCCTTTGACTGCTTGCTGCAACCTCCTCTCTAAGGGTTGAATGCGTTGATTTATAGGCGTCAACAAGAACGCGGACAGAGTGCGGTGAGCTCTAACACTTCCTACATGAAGCTAAAGCTCTGAAGCCCCCTCTATTTAAGCCCGTCATATTGATCTGATCATGCTTCTTTAAGTGAGTTACTGCTTTGCATGACGGGACATAGGCGTCACACTGCGCCGCTCGATAGTAGGAGCGGAAGCCAAAGAAAATGCAGCACGTCTATGCTAACCAAGCGGGTTGCTGCTCGACATTACGAAATTTAATCCGTCTGGAGCGTTTCTGTGCGAGCGTCGTGCGGTCGCTCGTGCGCGCAAGATGCCTCGCAAATCCGGTTTTAGTCACGTATATGTGGGTCGCGGTACGTGCGAAGCCTTCAGGCTTCAGTGGTATGTGTAAGCAAGTGCATAATTTAACAGACCTCACTTTACAGCAGCAGCCGGATTTCATCCACTCCAACAAGACGTCTCCAATGGTCTCCAATTATTTCTGCCCCATGGCCACAGCATACTTCCGAATCACATCCGCCAACCTGAATCTTCGTCGGCCCCTGCTATGCTTGCCTTCTCTCGAAAGACAGGTTGTCACGCTGTCACCCTAAACGACTGTCGGCTATTTTTCCTTCTCACTGCATACATTGCCAATTTATTTTCTTGGTTTCGGCTATAGAATGTCAGTAAGTCGAGTAGGTTATCAGACCTGCTGTTCGCTCGGTCTCTCTCAGCGTTTTCCCTATATAATTTTCTTTTCGTCAGCACGGTGTGCTCTCCTCAATTTCAAGTATTTTCTTTAGGCTCGAAGGTTGGAACCCCTAGGTCGCCAGGATACAGAAATTATATACACACATGTCGCTCAGGATATCAGTAAGCTGTTGTTCATAATTTGTGAGTGCTTCACTTTTGACAACGTGTTATCTCGCGCGACGAGTTCTCGGCTGTGAGTATACGCTAGCGCTTTGACATAATTGCTCTGCAGTGAGTAATTTGAGCCAACTTTCAAAGAAACCGGGATACTTGGTAGAGGTGGCATATGCGGTGCTACAGAAAGTCATATCAGTGAGAAAGAACTCTTTTCTTCGGCGCTAACTGTTAAAGCGAAAGTTCCCGGCTCCCGCGTAACATGGCAGTCATCGACATGCATGCTGGTCCGCTGGATTGTGACGCCGATGACTGCTAATGTGCATCCACGTTGCCAGTACCACGTCGCCCGTGCCTCACGCTGGTTGCGTCGTCTTGTCAGTGGGGGCGACGAAGTCAGCACGAGGGTAGAAATGACTGATGCGGCGCGTCGTGCTCTAGACGTTGAATGTTCAGCGCAGTGTAGACAAGCTATACAGCGCTGGTCGTTCGCATTAACGTTGCATTAAATCGTCATTTAATGTTTCTCTTAATTTGCCAACCAACTGGTGGAAGTTAATTTTTAAATCACTGTGCAAACACGACAATATCCAGTTATAAAGCGCTGAAGTTGTGGAAAGTAAACTGTATGGCACAACTTGAGAAAGGACATTATTGTTGCAATAGCATTTCTGTAGGTGCCGGATGCATGAAAGCCGCATTGGACTTGCGCCAAGCGGCGACAGCCATATCACTGCAACTAAATTCGTACTCTTAAGTGCGTGCTCTCGTGCACATGTATTATAACTCGCACTCTTGCACCCACCAGACCGGATAAAAGTCATGGCGGTCGCAATAGTAAACTGCGATGTGACGGTTGCGTCGATCAGGAGACTACATATTTCTCATGTCTGCACGACGTTCACGGTGCTTTTTATTATTATTATTATTTGCGAAATATGTTCCAAAAAGGAAGAAAAAAAAAAAAGACGCTCCTCCTATGACACACAATGCTTTGCTAGCATGTACCGCCTAGTTATTCCGAAGAAATGCATCTTGGCGGAATGGTCATTACAATGAGCTGTATGCAGTGCTAGCTACTGAGGTGATACCGTTCAAAACAGAAGCGAGCCACGGCCGCGCGCCATACCATACCGTTTGTGCGCCCACGCACCCTTTACGGGCACATGGTGCATTGAAGGGTTGGCGTGCTCAGAGCTCATTTTATTAAAACAATAATAATTAAGGGCGTGGATCGAAAGGGCTCACTCATTAGCATTACGCCCTTAAGAGTGTAAATTTGTTTTCGATGGCCTGCGCCGCTTGGAGGCGCGGGCATCGGGGCACCCTCGATGACCAAACAAACGCTTTCTTTACTGAAGTTCAGGCAGCAGCGCGAAATTTTCCGAAATTGCGTCTGCGCGTGTCCATTTTCAAACTTTGCGACTTTCTAACCAATGCATTTCGATATGTTGTTTTACGGTAGTAAAACCAGTCATTATCCTAATTAGTCCGATAATTAGCTTTAAAATATCTTGCATGCGCTAGGTGAGTACTGATAACACTGCATATGCTGCGTATAGCCGTAAAATTTACGTCTGCCATCTCTCGAGTATCGCAGTGTCTGCACAAATCCAACAAAATCTTGTAAGCTCTACGGCTGTACGCTTACCTGTATTTATTTATTTTTTCCCCCCCTTTGGTTTGCGCGTTCTCAAACGACAAAAAATTTTGGTGCGCGCACTCTGTTCAGCTTGACCCTAACTGGCACTGGCACTTGACTGAAGCACACTGACAAGGACGTAAGCATTACCGACGTGTTTTGTATATCCCGAAAGTCAGACACTGCGTTTTTCACACTGGGTCATATGCCTCACATAACAGTGGATTCACACATAACCACGCATACGCTCTTTTCACGCACGCGGAATACGAACTGTGGCCGATTTCATAGCGCGTCTTGATCCCAGGCCATGTTAGGAGGACCTGCATACTCGGGGATTTAGCCGCTTATTTGCTCTGCTCGCATGGGTCTCGACACCGCAGCTACGATAGGGAGAATTGGTGGCGTGTTGCATATGCGGGAAGTCAGGTTGTTTGTTTGTTTGTTACTTTCTTCGTCTGTAGGGAATATCACGCGTCAAAATTTAGGTCGACATCCCCGCGTTTCTCTGTAAATAAATCTGTCTCTGGCTCTCATAGCATACAACTCTGGGCATTTTCACCTTGAACACATTCACTAGGTTGTTCCAATAGTTTTTCTGCTCTTCTGAGTGAAAACGCTTCGTGTATATGCTCACTACACGCCATATCATTGTGAAATGAATATTGCCCTAGGGAAAAAAACAGTATGAATCACAATAACCTCATACGGATTTCTCATACTAAACTCATGCTGAACTCATACAAATTTTATACAATCTCATATATTTCTCATACTTTGAATGATATTTCTATGAGAAGGTTTGAGAGTTGTATGAGTTTAGTATGAGAAATCTCTATGAGGTTATTGTGACTCATACAGTTTTTTCTCTAGAGTGGGGACTGCTCTTTCCGGCCGAGCAGTAACGTCTTCGTGCAGTGGCCGAAAGCTTTGTAAGAAAGGCGCAGGTGAGTGAGAAGCGCGGGAAACTGCACAAAACCCCACAGCTATAAACGCCGCACAACACGTCATTCCTGATAAATCATCACTGTACTGTTTAAGGGAAGATACAGGGGTAAAATAAGCTGATGAAAGTACGCCGAATGCAATCACCAAAATTAGCTGCCCACTGACTAGTTGTTACGCCCGGTCAGAGGAGAAAATGAACCAAGTACGGATGCCGAGGACGTGGAGAGACCGCGGTGATGTACCGTTCTATTAGCGGCTTTTAGAATACGGTGACCCAATCAAGGCGTCACAGAATGCTACGTTTATAAGAGCAACAGTGTGACGAGATGTAGTTGCGTTGCCCTATGTGCCCCGGCCCTATTCGAAGGATGCTTATTCGCACAGTTTGACGTTTAAAGCATCGCTTAATTAACTTATCTACAGACCGGGAAGATCAACTTTATGCCGCCTGCAACCGAAGCGATGCATTTTAACTCTGATTAGCTCCTTAGGGCAGTTACTCTTAAAAATGGTTTTCCCTACTATTGATATATACTGACATGACACGAGCGCCCTGAAAAGGGAATGCGTTTTGGGTACCGGTACTATACGTATCTGCAGCAGCTTCATTGCTGCTGTCAAAACACAGACGACATGATATTCCGCCCTCTCGCTCAACGCAACAACCGAACAATACATGACAACCCAGCTTTTCGATGCAAACTTCCATTTTCGTTTTACATTGCTAACTGTTATGGATGCGTTTCCCTGTTCTGCGTTGATGTCGCAAAACTGTACTGTACTCTGATTGGTCAGCACTCAGTGGCGTCATGAATGACATCCTTGCAAGCCCTGTGCTTTGCAATACTCCTGAGCGATAATTATTAATAAATCGGGTGCTCGTGCTGTCTATTATAAGACCCGGGCAAGCTTTCTGATCGCTCGCGAACACCACCGCATCACATCACCGGCAAACAGAAAGAAGAAACAGTAATTATCCAGTAGAAATAGTATTTTCCTAAAAAGAAACTGAAAATTATGTTCAAAAATAAGCACTGGAAAAGTGTACCCAATTTTCAATACACATAAACCGAATCTGTTGCTCGTGTGGTAAGTAGCCGCGCGTGACTACGCCACCGCTGCCTCTGAAGCGAACGCGTCGAAATAGGATCGAGCGCTGCTGCGACCGCGGGCGAAGCTCGATCAAGCCATAGTGGCGACATCTATTTTGCAAACTAGCAAGGGTTTCGTAGCGCAGCTTTCCGTGAAGTGGCGCTCGAATGCTTCGCCAAGTAGAGTTACTATATAGGCTTTATAGTACCTCTATAGCCTATATAGTAACTTTATCGCCAAGCGGTTCTCCTTTCTTTTTTTCTTTTTCTAAGAAAAATGCAATCTGCATTTTGTTTTCCTCATTATATACAACGGCGTATTTTGTATTGAGCTTCGGGAAGTGTTAGCGTTACTTTAATCTTGCTTGAGATGTTTGAAATTGCGAATTCTCCGGCTTAGCTTAGCAACGTGGACGTAAAATTTAAAGGTCCAGATTTCGCTAAATTAAATTAGCACCTTTACCGCTGATCGTAGCATAGTCTTAAAACCAAAATTAGGTCAGAACACAACAACAGATGTAACACTGCTGCCAGTCGCAATTTCCGAAGACGATCGATGCGATTCACCGGCATAGGGCATAGTTCGACAGATATCGGAATAACCAAGCTTGGCTTCTCGGATAACACACAAAGCTGCCGCTCCGGTGGCTTTCCATTTGTCGCTCTCTGCCGGGCTGAAGGCACTCTGTCACGAGGAGGCCCGCTCGCTTGTGAAAGGCAGCCGTCACTCCTATCTAGGTCGCCGTCGCCCGGAGGTCGCCGTCGCCCGGCTTTCCTTCCACGCACGAGAGCGCCCAGCGCAGCCGATTCAACCACCGTTCGCCGCCACACGTGAGGCTGCGTAGCGCCGAGTCCGGCGGCCGCCCAGACTACCGTAGTCTGGAAGGGCGCAAGAGTTGACGGGACAGGAGCCGGGACATGCGTCACTCTGGTTGGTCGACTGAGTGCAACATGCCGTTTTCGGAGCTTTGCAAAAACCGGACGATAATAAACCTGCAGTACAGTGCTCCTGCAGTGCGAGCAGCCGACGACGCCTTTCGGGCAAACGCTTTTTATTTTCGTTATTTTTACGCTTTTTCGTCCGGATAAACCAGCTTTCCGTGAAACTCGTCTGTGGTTACAAGAAAATAAGTAGCGCGGCGGCCGCCTCGAGGCGCCTCTTCCTTCTCCTCTGCGAGCTTTCTTTTTTTTTTTTTTTTTTTTTTGTTCTGTCTTTTTTTTTATTTTCCTCTAGGCGCGGAACGACGTGACTCGCCTCTCGATATTTCCGCGTCCAGACTGACTGCACGCGAGCGGCGTCTCTGCGGGATTCGCGCTGAGGCGGCGGTTTACAGTGCTGCATGGTAATACGGCCCTTTGGTGGCCGCCCCGGTGGAAAGAGATGCAAGAAACTCTGTGCCGCCTCAGCCCAATACAATCTGCTCGGCGGACCGCGATCCCTCCTCTGAGCGCGTCTCCGCGCGGCCTAGTCTGGATTGCGAGCACGGCAGACGCTTCGAGTGAGCCGGCGCTGAGACGACGAGGCTTTTGGGCCTTCCTTGGGCCCTCATTTCTTTTTTCGTTTGTCTCCTTCCCCCAAGACGACTCGGCTTTTTGCCGCTCTCGCATGGCTTGCGCTAGTTTCCCCTGCAGAAACTTCTCTCCGCTATGCGTCTTCGTCTGGTTAGGTGCGAAGGCAATCGTTGGCTTTGGAGCCGCCGCTGCAACAAGGCAGTCTCTAGTGGGCGGTGCGCGGTGATTCGGTGTCTAGCAGCGCTGATTTTGGACAATTGATTGGCGCCGTGTCAAGGTTTCGCTGTGCCTAGCGCACTTCAACCTGCTGTTTTTGTTGCCGTTTTTTTTTTTTTTTTTTCATGTGGAGATTAAGTGGATACATATTTAGCCCGTTCAAACCCGGAACGCACCTTTGCGAACATTCTTGAGGAAGCTAGCTGTCCGATACAGCGCAGTTTTAGAGGCTCAATTCTTCATCCGGGATCGTGACGAGCTATCGCTTAGGGATTGAGCAGTCGCATTTTTTTTTCTTTTTTTTTTTTTTTTAAGGCAAAAGCGTTATATTTCTCATCAGACGCGAAATCCATCACCGGAAGTCTAGTTCGCAAAATGTGTCCGCCAGAAATGTTAACGTTTATGACGTGACGTGTTGAAGTTGAATTTGTAGACTGTAATTATGTAATAATTATGTAATTGAGCAATAAAACAGTGAGTAGTGTAATATGTAGTCATGAATAAGTGATCCCGTAATGCTCATCAGCTTTAATTATTAAACTGTGATTGATGATTAAGGTTAATTAGTGATGACAGTTGTAATTAAAACAACAATGAGGATGGTTAATTAGTGTAATTAGAGGTAGCATCACGTGACAGCTAGACGTCATGCCAAAGTCACATGACGCAATGACGTTAAATGTTTCGAAGTCATCTGTATATACGACACCATACCAAAGTCACGGGACAATGATTGCCTCCAAAAAGTTTCAATAAACGAGGCACTCAGTCGTTGCATCCATCGCATGCTTTCATATTTCTCAAATGCGGCAGTTCTGCAGCGATCTCGGAATTTTTCGGCCAGTGTTTCCAGCGCGAGCGCTCTCGTGAGGAAGTGCTTGGTAGAGGAAAAAAGATAGCTTCATGCGGGAAACGGCAAATCGTAGCCTCTACCGCGGTTCCTCGTGTCGGGTGACAATATCTCCGGAGACGAAAACTATCATGCCAGCTAACCCTCTCAGACAGCGAATTCCTGCGAGGCTTGCTTATCTGAAGAGGTCGAATGAAAACAAAAATGAACCGATACCCAATGTATGATGCGCGCACTTCGAGGTCACGCGACGCTTGAAATGCAGGCGTCTTTTGCGGCGGGTTCTTGACTATGTCGCCACGTATGTGAACGCAATCGACCAAGAAAGTTGGCACGCGCGTCCTTGCACGTTCTTTTCAGTTTCCCGAAGCGTATAGTTGCGCGATGCTAACGCAGTATTTACTCGATAAAAAAAAAAAAAAAAAAAGACATGTGCCGTTTGTATCTCAGTAAAAAAATAAAAATAAAGGCTATATCTTTTTGCAGCAAGGGCACATAATCAAGAGTGAATTTGCTGCGTCATCTTCTTCTTGGTGATCCCATTTTCTAAGTAATTGAAATATTACTGTCAGCTTTAAAAAGGACGCGCCATCTGCAACCCATTCTTCCTGACGTGTTGTGACGAGTCACTTGAACACGAAGTTGAATCCGATGGTGCAACGAAATGTGTTTCCGGCTGCCTGGTGATGGTCCTAATGAAGAGCTAGCGCGAAAATAGCGCAGATACGAGCACGCATCAAGACAGGGCAGTTAGTGCTTTGAATTGGTTTAATTTAGGTGTTAGCCTGTAGGTGAGGGCTGCTCTACCGCATGCCTCCACTGACTTCAAATGTTGAGCTTCATAGCCGGCAACCGAGTGCATTACTTACAGGCCAAGGCCTTGAATGCACTAGTCATGAGAGGAGTGCCTGTTCAGCCTTCCCTCACCTCGCGTAATGATCGCCATGTTTTCATGTTAAAACGCTTTTCGAAACAATGTGTCATGCTGTTTTCGTCGTCGGCTTTAACTGGTGCCTTGCGAACGTTGCAGGTGGTGGCCGTGCAGCAGAACCTGGTGAAACCGCGCTCCTGCGACGTCAACGAAAACGTCATCTCAGAATCATGTCGCACCGAGTATGGAATCTCTGAAGAACAGCTCAAGAACGCCGTGCCCTTGGAGCAAGTAATCGACCAGGTAACGCGAGCTTCCTCTGCGCGCTATGATGTTCGCCGGATATGACGCTCCCGGTTATAACGCAGGGCGTTCAAACTGCCCGTCGCGGCATGCCCATCAAGCGCTGCGCACCGCACGGTTTCTGCAGGAGGGCGCGCGGGGAAGAGGGAACTGATGACTGAAAAAAGAACTAAAAAGCGCCCAGAACTGATGGATGATCGCGCAGGTCATCTTGAAACGCGTCCTGTAGGCGGCCATTCCGCTCATAATGGAGCGGCGATAGCGAGTACCGTTTTGTGTTTGGTCTGTCTAGCCGTGGAAATCTACATTTGCAAAGGGGCCTTCTGCATTATCATGTCCGTATCAAATGGTTAAACGCAACGAAGCTCGGGAACCAGTCGAGCGCGATCACGCGTTCGACTCTGCAATAAAGGAGGAGGCAATGGATGATGTCGCCTTTCTATCTGTTGGCGCGTCAGGAAACAGGTGTACCGCTTCTGAATTAAAAGCAGGGTCGACCTTGTGCACACAGCGCGATGCGTCGTGTAGTTAAGATTCAGGGTAACGTGCAATAAATTGCGCAGCCCTTATCATCACCGTGCCCAACCTGCAGCGTGCACGCGGTCTCTCACTGCTGCCCAACGCGGAAAACCTGCCGCCAGTTTCGTAGCACGGACCTGTAAGTCACTCTTGAGTGTAAAACCCTATTTCCAGTTACTTTGGGTGAGGACGTAAAGGCGGCATAAGTTACCAAAATACCAGATAACGATTTAGTTGCATTGCGTAAGAATGGATGTATTTATACTTTTTTTTTCCGAGGAGCATATGGAGGTATCCGATATCAGGCCAGCCTTATAGGGTATGATGTCCACGTGTCTGTTCTAGACATGCCTGTTTTTTGGTTTTGTTACTTCACTAACCTAAAAGCTTCTTTCGCAACTGAATGCAAATATAACGCACTCGGTGAACCATTTGACGGTGTATTCTGAACGCCTTGTATAGCTGATGAAAATGATTAAGATCGAGGGCAGTTTAAAAAGGTCACTAGGCTTAAGAAGTTGAGATGCAAAGACCAGATGTCTTGTTTGAAGTAGAAAAGGTACCTTTACAAGCGAGTTGCTCAGGGGCGCGATTTTGCAGCGCACAAGTGCTACTGTATGTCCTTCTGAGATCCCCACCCTAGCGAAAAAACCGTATGAGTCACAATAACCTCATACAGGTTTCTCATACGAAACTCATACTAAACTCATACAACTCTCATATAATCTCATATATTTTTCATAGGTTGAATGATATTTGTATAAGGTAATATGGGATTTGTACGAGTTTTGTATGAGTTTAGTATGAAAAATCTGTATGAGGTTATTGTGACTCGGGTTTTCTCACTAGGGCACTTTCGACTTGTGCGGTGGAGAGGCTCTCAAAGCCCCCACCCCCCTTCGCACTTGCGACACTCAGTTTTCTTTTATTTTTGGTTGCCTGGGTAACATTCGCTCATAGCACGTGTAGATTGCATAACGAAAGCCTCTGAGCAGAGCGGGCATGCGGGGCCCCGCGAAGTGGGCGGCGCGAGCTGAGGCCCTGCGTCCCGCAGTTCAGCCAGTGGGCCCGGGCACGGCTGGAGGCCGAGGCCGGCGGCCAGTTCTACTTCGTGACGGACGGCCAGCTGCCGCTGCGCCAGGCACTGCATCCGGAGGCTGTACGGCATGGCGTCCTGCTGCCGGACGCATTCTACCACTTCTTCGACCTGCGCAAGGAGTTCCAAGCCTTCTACGGCAAGGCTGTCGACTCGGTCCAGGACATGCTGGCCTGTATCCTTGACGCGCTTCCTTTTCCTTTCCCCGTGTGCGGTCGAGACCTCAGGTGCGACCACACTCGGTTCACGCGTTACCTTGGGTTCTTTTCGTCGCCCTGGCGGCACCAGTGTACCGCGCTAAAGGCTGAATCAACAGGCTCGCGAGAGTAGAGGCGGTACATTTTTTTTTCCCCTTCTCGCTACAGTCTTTGTTTGTTCGAGCGAAGAGTGAAAGCTTTCCAACTGAGCTGGAAACATGCCTTGAAACGGCGAAAAAAAAAAAAAAAAAAAGTACAGAAGCACAATGCCTGCATTTTTTTTTTTTTTTCTTTGACCAATGCTTCGTGCTATTCATGCGATGATCAACGTCGCTTTCAATTTAAATCTGTGGACAGGACACAGATAATAGTCTTAGAATGATGCTTTATACACACCCGAGCAGATCAAGCTTAACAAGTTGAATAAAAATATAGCACGTATTTAACGTCTACCATCGTTACCACACATGTTACTAAAGAAAAGCTAGTGTGCCGGCTTTGTGCATATACATGCGTTCTAGCTTTGCACGTACCTAACAATTTGTCAGATTTGACATTCGAGAGTTGGATATAAGAGCCATTGTTTTCAACAAATACGCGACGTTATATGCTGTGTGCCTCTGTCTTCATCCCCGTTCCTTGCGTGCGGTTTCCTTCAAGATGCCTCATCAATGCGCCCATATGTCCACTATAGTATTCCCTCCAGTTGGTGCTGTGCGTCAGTACATGCGGAAATGCGTCATTCTGGCGAGCGCTATTGTATTCTGAAAACTGCTTGTTTTAGGCGTGAGAACGGAAACAATGTCTTGCTCAGGAAACTTACTGAACGCAGTGACGCTTTATGAAGCGGAAAAGCTCAGGTAATTTCACAGTTATGTCACATCACAGGATGCTCGCCGTTCTGTGATGCTTTCAACAAGTAATTATGCCGCCTGAAGAAAAAAAGGAAAAGAAACAATACTGAAGGCGCCTATGGTTTATTAGCTGTGAATTGGGTCATTTACGAAATTTTTCTTAGTGTATGGATTATGAACCTATGCAGCTCGGGCACAATTTGTCAAAAGTTCAGAGCACAGGAGGTGTAGGGAGGGGGCTTCAGGGCTACGTCGTGTAGTTCGTTATGAATCCCCAGCGTTCCAAATCTCATGGAAGGGAAATACATTTTCGTCCCCATTTTTGTTACGACGTAACAAGCACTGACTTATATGGACGATCCTGGTGTACCATTCGTACAGCTAGGCATATGACGCCAGTTGCGCAGATATTAAGATAATAATCTCACGAGGGTTCAGTGACGCTTTCTACGAATCACTTTCCCGAGAATGAGCGCCAGCCGCTGATTACGCAATTAGTTTTACTATTCCACATAAACGGCTGTAGAAAGCAACGAGATGCGAAAACTGCAGCATAGAAACGGAAGGCATCTCGTTGTCGTCGCGCCGTCTTCTCTATACGATTCTCCAGTTTTCTTTCTGTCGTATTTTCGCAGACACTGTACCTGACAGTCGGACTGCCGCAGCGATTGCCTAAGGTATGAGCATCCGCCTCGCATATGAGAATTGCAGGGTTTGATCCCCACTGACGCCGGTATACCCACAGGTGATACAGTGGGTACAAGCTTTGCCCTGGCATGGTGCTCGGCTTAGTTGGGGTGAACTGATTGGCGAATAGATCTTTGACCCCACCTTGAGTGGGGAAGCAAAAAAAAAAAACAATTACAAGGGTTCAACGCAGCTGAACCAAATATTGAGCAAAAGCATTAGCTGCGGGTGACCGAGCGTTCTTCTCTTTTTCTTCTTCCTCAGTCCACATATAAAGCCCATCTTTAGCCAACCCATATGAACGTGCCTTAATGGCCTATAGGGGTAAGGTGAATGCCAGAGTCCTAGCAGGCTGATTCTGACATAACCCTCTCATGTGAAACGAGAGACCCAAGTTGGCAGCTCCTGCCAGCCCGTGTGTCACGTGGGGTGTGACGTCACAGCGTCGCGTGGGTAAGACGTAACTGCGGCCGGTTGACGCGAAGGCTTGAAAGTGCGAGTAGTATTGCTTTCGCAATAAAAGGTGTATGTGTGTGTTTGGGGGATGAGGGGGAAGGGGTAGTTGCTCATTTGTTACCTGGCTCCTGCGCTGCATCCAACAGAGTCTCGCGCGGCAACGCGGCAGATGCAATGTGTCACTCGAAGAGCAGTCCCTACCGGTGCCCCCATTTCGCGGGCATTAGTGCCTGGCGTCCGCGACTGAGCGGCTGGGGCAGTTTCCTTCCGCCCCCGTCTTTCGCCTCGCGCGGTGCGCGAGCTGCGTAACCCGAAGCATTGTTTCGTAAACGGTCGGCCCGCACAGCGGCGGCGTTATTCAAAAGGGGTAGCCGCGTGTGCGAAGCGGTCCGGCAAGTCATCCATTTCGGCGCAAACACCATTTGCCGACCGGCGTCGATCGTTACGTGCGAGCAGGTTTCCCATGTCTCGGTTTTGTCGCTAGCCTGACCGACTGTGACTGGAGGGCGCGGCGGAGCGTGGACGCGCGCTGGAGCCCCCGGAGCGAGCATCGCGCACTCCGCCCGGGGAGGGCCGGTTCAAGGACCTCCGGCCGAACCTGTTGCGTAGCAGGAAGTCCCGGCCTGTCCGGCGCGGAAAAAGAAGCGCCGCTGCCCGCCTTTGTCCTGGACGTCCGCCTGCTGGACCTCTTCTGCATGGGCGTGGACCGTCTTGTTTGCCCGGCGACGAGCCCATCCGCAGCGCCCTGGCCGTGGGGCGACAGCCAAACCTGGAAATGTATTTTTCGGCTGCGTCCACTGTGCTACAAAAAATGGACGACATGCAAGGAATTAGGGCTCCTATTTTGCTCCTCGATAAACACTTTACTTTGCACTCAAAGTTCGGCAAGCAGGAAGTATTGTCAAGAGTCGAGAAAAGTACGACAAATGACATGAAGGGATAAACAGGAGAAAACGGACGCAGGCAGGCTGGTTACGTGCATGTGGTAATGCTACGTGAAGTAGGGGTCATAGAAGCAGGATAAATAAATGCGTCGCATCCAAGGCACTCACGTGGCCCGGAAGCACCACAGAAATGGCTGGACATGTGGCAAAGCGAAAAAACTCAAGTCCATCTTTCCCGACGACTTCTTACCGCAAGCACACTCGCGAAAGACTTCGAATTGAATTCTCTTTTTTTTTTTTTTTTTGCAGGAAATAATTTTCGAAGTCTAATTTCAGTGTTAGCAGCGAAGTAATAATTTTCGTCATAATAATCCATGCATGTAGTAGGAACTTGAATGATTCTGACGGAGAATGACGAAATGGAATGACTCAGAGTTACGCGAATCAGAATCCTGACCCCGGTCTCTTAAAAGGAAGGGAACTTCCCTTGGCGACGTGAGCGCGCGAGCGCAGTTTTGCTTGTAGCACACCTCCTTGAGACCGTCCTTTCCTGACGATCCATCCGGTTCCAGACGCCTCGTCGCACGGTAAATACGCTAATTACGATAACTAGATCGTACGGCACAATATGGCGTGACAGTGGTGACAACGGCAGCAACGGGAACGCGTTTCTGTCCGACTCGGATAAAGCTTCTTGTTGTGGAATACACCTAGTTCAACTTTTACATGAGCAATACTGAATATTTATTGCTTTTTCTCGCTCGGATGCTAAGCGTTTGTCTGAAATGGAAGGCTCAAGCGGTATGTGTACTCGCGGCATTGCAACCTCAAAGACGCATCTGGTAGACCTTTATTCGCCCCGGTGCGGGCATGAATTCTTCCTGCGCTCCGCAGGCGTTTCCGAGTGTCGCTCCGGCCCGACCTTGGAGGAAGACGACCGCCGAAATGTCGCAGCAACACGTGTCAACCCCCCCCCCCCCCCCCTTCTCGTCACGGACTCTTGCCCCTGAACTTCGAGGTCCGACTCTTTTCCTCCGGGCGCGAATGGCCTCCTCCGGAGGTGCGTTATGAGAAGGGTCCATCACGACGTCTGCGGCGGCCATCAGCGCGGCAGATAAAGCCGCCGGAACGAGCGCCCTGGAGGGGGGCTGCGTAATGATCGGCGAGCTCCTTCTTCCCCGAGCAACAACGGGCAGAATAAATCACGACTCGAATTCGTGCTCGCCGGTGCTTCGCCGCTTTCTTTCGTCTGACAGGGTAGCCTCTCGTGTTTGCACGCCAGCGGCTCCTTCCGCCGCCGAGGGGCAACGCACCCGCGGCCACCATCAGCAACGCAACCTCCCTCGCCGCGCATTTCTGCGACGCCGTGCATCCACCCTTCCGCGCTTCCTCCTCGCTGCTTCATTCCTCTGTTGCAGTTCCTGCTCTGCGGAGCGTAGCGCTACTCGTTCCTTTTCGTGCCTCGCTCTTTCCCCCTCCACTCGGCCTGGAGCTGTTTGCTTCTTTCGCCGCCCGTTTGGCGACGGTTTTCGCTTTCGTGCGGCGGACTGGCAACCTTGGAGCAAACACTCGTGGCGCGCGTCGCCGTGACGCAAGAGGTCCCCGAACTTTTCGCTCATTTGCTCCTCTCTTTCTCCACGCTCGCCCGGTCGTCCTCACGGCTTCTTTTTTCCTGCTCCCCTGCGCCGCGTCCACTTTTGGCTTTTATGTTGTTGCTTGGACCGTTCTTTCCTGCCGGCCAATTTGCCTTTTGCGCTTAGCTGGCGTCCGTTCTCTTGCGTGTGTTTTTTAAGTGCAGTGGTCCTACAAGCACTACAAGTCGTGCTCCGCTGCACGTGTTCTTCCCAATAACGACTCGTGCAGCCTTTCATCCTAACTGCTATGCGGCTAAGTTCATTACATCTCCCGCGCGACGCTCGCGTAATTATGTGCCCACACCCTGACAGCAGCCTTGCGTTTCGAGTCTTTCCGGAACCCTCGCGCAAAACGATGCTCGCCTCAGATCTCTATACGCCGGAGGCGGGCTCCCCCTTGCGCCGAGAAATCAGGACATTTCCTCGTAGTCCCGCGCCATCTTCGGTGACTGCACTGAACGAGCAGAGGAGGTTCACCGAAAACTGGTGGATAATGACAACATAGAGAGGAGCAGTAGTTTCCGGTAGTTTATCGCTATAACACAGGAGGATGAACGACGAGCTTGTAAACATTGGAATGTTTTTGGTTCATATTTTTCTTCCTTTTTGGTAATTTCGCGCTCCTTGGGACACGGATATTACTGTACAGAGAGATTCTGCCCCAATATGACGATTTCCTTTCGGCGGCTACTTCACCGCTGAAGAACCTGACCTACACAATTCTTCCTGCGTTACCACCAGCTATTTCTGACAGCAATATATACCTTGTGTCCCAGCTAAATGTAACCAAGGTTTTAAAACATGCGGTCGGCCCGAGGTCAGTGAAACCAATTCAGAGCTGTTCAGAATCGTCTATGCTAATTTGCAGCATTGTTTTTGTTCACCGAGGTTAATCATTAGTAAAGACTAATTAGCTCTTTTTTATTTATTGCCTTGGCCACAAGTGCCAATGCAAAAGCCGTAGGTCGCCTCGAAAAATGGGTTGTCTCAATCACGCTACGACTTACGGAGCTCTATATATAGGCGTTCAAAAATGCTGTTACGAGACTAGCTGTTGTATTAAATCATTCGCCAGGTGCGTACACTCTGCTTCGCCGGAGAGAGCACTGCAGAGAAAAGCGGATTTTGTTATCTTGGACGCCTCTCGAGGATCTTTTTTATTGCGCCAGATGTCGTTTTTGGTAGGTAGAAAATCACTCGTTAACTCTAGCTTGATGAAACCTTGTAGCTAGACATTTTTCGAGATCTACAACTTTTGCTTTAGACTTTTTCTCTCATGCCAGCAATTAAAAATTAGCTAACTGTTCCCCACTACTTAAATTTGGTGAAACACACACACACACACACACACACACACACACACACACACACACACACACACACACACACACACACACACACACACACACACACACACACACACACACACACACACACACACACACACACACACACACACACACACACACACACACACACACACACACACACACACACACACACACACACACACACACACACACACACACACACACACACACACACACACACACACACACACACACACACACACACACACACACACACACACACACACACACACACACACACACACACACACACACACACACACACACACACACACACACACACACACACACACACACACACACACACACACACACACACACACACACACACACACACACACACACACACACACACACACACACACACACACACACACACACACACACACACACACACACACACACACACACACACACACACACACACACACACACACACACACACACACACACACACACACACACACACACACACACACACACACACACACACACACACACACACACACACACACACACACACACACACACACACACACACACACACACACACACACACACACACACACACACACACACACACACACACACACACACACACACACACACACACACACACACACACACACACACACACACACACACACACATATATATCTGCCGGAGACTTCGGCCGCGGTGGTTCAGTGGTTAGAGCGCTTGACTACTGAGCCAGGTTCGATCCCTGTCGCAGCGGCGGCATTTCGACGCGAAGAGCTCGTGTACTGTGTGATGTCAGTGCACGTCAAAGAACCCGAAGTGGTCGAAATTAATTAGGAGCTTTCCACTACGACGTCCTTCATAGTATGAGTCGTTTTGGGACGTTAAACCCCGTAAACCGCGCAAAATGAATCTGCCGAAAGTTCCAAATTCCAGGGGTGATGTTTGAAGCACCTCTATCCTTAGTGATATTTCGATTTCAGCGCCACTCGGCACATGATGGCAGGCGTGGAAATTATGTATACTCGGTGGCAGCTTTCTGTGGCGTGCGCGCTTTCCTTACAACATTACTACATAAAATAGTTCAGGCATATCTGGCCTTATGCGGTCTTCGTTTTCAGTCCTGCCTTGGCATTGAATTGTTAGTTTCAAGGCATACCAGCTACTAAGAAATGAGTCTATTACGTCACTAAATGCCTATGCGAACCTAAATTGACGAGTAATATTTAATCCACGCGACTTACGTTGCTAAAACAAGCACATTGCGAGCGGAAGCGTACGGGAACCGGCGGGGAGACGCGGCCCGCGTATACTTCGAGGAACCACCGGCAGGCGGCGCAGCCATAGGCGTGCACACAGTTCGTTATATCCATGCTGCACTGGTTAGTATTGTAGTTGAACATTTAAGCAATACTAACGTTGATAATTTTGTAATGGTGTAATATTCCACAAGAATATCCATAAATGTATGTTGGAAATACACTTAGTTAGTGAGCTGGTGCGTTTGGCTGTGTATCTTTCGCCGCATAAAAAGCTGTCTTGGGCCTGAACAAGCAGAGAAAGTTGCCCTTTTCACGCTACATGTAGTTCGTGTTGTTATACGGGCATTGAACCACAGGAAATTGGCGAGATGCAACAATGCATAGCTCCGACAGTTTCGACCACATGGGGTTCATTATGTGCACTGATATCCCACAGGCACCTTGCGTTTCGTCTCCACCGAAACGTGGCCGCCAATGGCAGGGATCGAATCTACGTCCTCAGGTTCAGCATTCTAGCGCTCAAACTACTAGACTACCAAGGCGGGCACAACAAAACAATGCATGATCTATTTGGTCTCACTAACCTAACGTTTTTACCCAACTAACAACCTGCGGCATATGCTCGGAAGCATTTATTAAGAAAGCTTCATTAAGCAAGAGATGCCTTTGCGTCATGCCCTGTGTCCTCGTTAACGAGAGCCACGGGTAAAGGAAACTAGCGCAAGATGTGAGTAAAATGGAACAGGAATATTAGCGGTGACCTTGACGATGTTAGGTAGGTGTATGTTATATTGAAATTTTCTAATTCTTCAGTTATTTGCACTTGTTGCCTAATCAACTTTCTAAAACGCTAGGCATACAGTGTGCACGAAAAGTTAAGCTGAAAGTTGTTCGCCGTCATGAAAAAGTATTGTGCGAAGCATTTCCTTCCCCAGGCTGGCTGCGGTTCGGGCGAGTTCGTTTTTCGTGAACGGATTTGTAGTGCTTCAAAGGCGTTCAAAGATACAAAGTAAAAAACACATGCTCTATTACTCGCACGCTCACCTTTCAATTTACTTTTGTTTCTGGCTCGCATATCTTGTTAGTTGTTGTTTATATCCGCTTCTAATTTTACATACTTTGATCATGGAATGACATCCATCTGACCTGCACTGTAAACCATGTTCGGCAGGGTTTCTCTATTGTTTTCAAGTTTTTGATGCTCTCTAATTCAAACGTCCCCTGTCTGGCCTGTATAGAATTTACCACATGACAATGCCGTTTCACTCCACAGATTTATTCCGATGATTATTTTAGTGACATAAGCGGCAAAAGGATCGGTCATCTTACACAGCTTTGCAAGTTTATATTGTCCTGAACACAGTACTTCAAATTCAGCTCGCTACCGGATTTTTTTCGGTATGCGCTAAATCACGTGAAGATGCAGACCACTGCTACTGCATTTGTACTCCTCGTATGGGCTTTGACCTAGCGAATGTTAATGTCCACTAGTCCTTACAGAATTAATGTTGTTCACTTCTCATCTGTCCGTACCTTGCAAGTGCTACACGTTTCATTATTTCCTTCTCGCACTCTGAAGGACCTCATCTTCTCCCCTGTTCCTCAAGAAGAGCCTAATATTTCGGCCGTTCGTGGGCGCAGATATTCAAAACGCGGCCCGTTCGTGCCCCGATCATTTTGGATTCTGCGCGCTAACTTCACAGCGCAGAAACACCGCTCTGAAACGTTGTAATTTGATCATTTTATTTTGAAATTTGTATTATTTTCAGTTAAACTGCCATTTTCTCTACAGGCACTAGTATACGCTTTAGTACCATTTCCGCTACATACTCTAATTTTTTTTTTTCTTTAGACCACGTTATCGCACGCTAGCGCGTGCAGCCTGTATACACTCCGTGTATATAGTTGCCTCGTGAATAACTATTTTGAGCCACGGACAGGGATCACGGCGCTTGTCGCATGGAGACACCGCGTCGAGGGTCAACAGGAAGTTTGTGTTAGCGGAGGAGATTGGTAGGTAATGGGAACCTCCTCGACCGCGTACGTCAAGGCATTATGACCCCATCGCGTGCCCCTCCGCGCGGCTATAAAATCCCGGAGATCATTACGTGCACAATGCCATTGATCGTACGTTCCCAGGAACATGTCTCTTGTCCGACTCGATTCCACCAGCAGTAACAAGGAATCCGTTTTCGGCTGGTCTTGAGAGGTCGGTTCTCATCGGGTTTAACTTACGGCTGCGGTGATGTCTGTTGCACGTCGTCGCTGACCTGTTTCGCCCTGGTGTCCTAGGATTAAACCCGATTTTGGGTTGTAAGAGCCGGTTCCATCCAGTCTTTTGCCGTCGGGAAACAATACTCTTTTTTGCTGTTTGTGAAGAGTGCTGGCTTCATTGGAGGGGTTGTCTATAGCCACTTGAGCACAAATGGGAAGGGAAATAAACAGGGAGAGAAAAAAAGCGGCAGGTTTGTTTGCACATCGTTTTATTTACAGGGAAGAAATAATTTTTCTCTGTGTCGGGTTTTAGAATACTTGTTAATGGTTTTTATCAAGACTCACTGTGAAACGGTTGAAAAAGAAAGGTTCCGACTACCACTGAAAAAAAAAAGAAAAGAAAGGGTGCCCACTTCGTGTTCATGTAGTCCTTATACATCCAAGTGCAGGGGGTCTCAGACCCCTCTTAAATACTGGTGAGGAAAGACCCCCCCCCCCCCCCCTCCCTTTCGAGATCTCCCTGACTTTAGCCCTGGACAAGACCCGGCGATAAGGCCCGCCTTGCATAACGCCCGCCATGTACCTGCTACATGTTCGGCCCTCTCTGTGGTTCTCTTTCCCGGTGGCATCGTGCAGTGTTCTGGAAGCTGTCTCGCACCACGCAGAAGCAGAAACTATAAATTATTAGGTGCATGGTGTAGTTTAGTGCTTGAGAAAAATATGGAGGTGTTTTAGGCATATATAATAATAATAATTTTCGGTAATAGAAATTTATATATTATAGTCCAAATATAGGTACTTTAAAGGCGTCCTGCGTGAAGCTGTTAAAACAGTGTCCATGGGCTTCGTTTGCGATTCCGCTCCTGTACGGAATGCAGTTCGAAGTGTAGGTGCCTGTAACCATTCAATTGCAGCGCTGGATGAACAAGCTTGTTATACGTGTGAAAAGTGCAACGATCTGAGCATAATTAGGGCTGCCTCAACGAATGCTCGTAATGCAAAATGCGAAGCACTGGTCTTTCGTTTAGTTGTGCCTATACGCCACGAAAGGCTGAGGACCACAGGAAGGTAAAGTATTGTTACGTGGCGCCAAGCAAGAAGACGGCACATCATAGCGACAGGGTGAAGGATGATTTAATGGCTGGCCTAGCGCGAGGGCTCCTCTCGCGCCACTGCCGATCTTTTTCTTCGCAACACTTCCCGGGGCCACCGAGCGATCGTCAAGATCGGTTTGTTGAAGTCGGTGGTGACTTGACGGTGAGGATGTTGAAGAAAAGATAGAATGATTTGCTTGCCACCACGATGGCGATGACTTCGGTGATGCTTAGGTGATCCGCCTCCCCTGGAGCTCTTCAAACATCCGCCACCAAAGCATCCATGGAACCGATGGCTCGAGGTCACGTCGGGCGGCTTGGCGGGGGTGACGTGTCCGCGTCCTTCTGGTCTTTGCTCTGATCTCATCTCTGGTCAGTTCGTCTGTGCACCTTGTCTTCAGATCCGGGCTGTGGGCTGGGCGGCGATAGTTGCGGCAGGTCAGGTCTGGACAGGAAGGGCCGGCAAAGCTGCTCGGCGATATCCCCCGGGCTCTCGGCCGATGGTCCCAGCGTACGGATGGCGTCGCACTCCGAGGTGAATGCGGGGACGGCGCACACTGCACCTCCAACCAAAATGTTACGTGGCGACAAGCAGGAGAACGACATAACATGGTGACATGGTGAAGGATGATTTAATGGCTGGCCTAGCGCCAGGGCTCCTCTCGAGCCACTGCCGATCTTCACCCTCGCAACAGTACTAAAAATTCAAGAATAATTTGGTCCGTTCATGCACCGATCCTACAGTCGAACTGTGAGCTTTTTTCTCGCTTCTAGCCTGTAGTCGACAGCGCTGATAAGGCACGAGAAAGAAGAAATGCGTTGCGCCGGCGCTGGGCGGAACCAGAGACTAGAGGATGAATATGTGTTGTATAGAGGCCTCCGTCAAGTGAAAGATCGTCATCTCGAAACGCTGTCGAAATCATCGCCAGAGCTAATGGGCGGTCAGAATTTATTTCGCTAAGAAAAACGCAGGAGTCGCAAGCTCCGCAACTGCCGTTTCTGACGCAAAAGAATATCCGTGACAACGCACGCACGGTTTACAGGTGTTTATACAAGGTGTTTATACAGGTTTATACAAGGTTTACAGGTGTTTATACGCGTCCAGCTGCGGGCTTTGGGGCTGTGTGAGATACTGCCTGGAATCAACGGCTCGAGCAACAAGGAACATGCATGTGAGCAAAGCAGTTGAATTCGTTCCTCCGATGGCTCTCTCGCGGTTGGACATTCTTCTCGTCGGGCGGCAGATGTTGCGATTTCTGTCAGTTAAGCGGGGCTCGCATGTAGAAAATAGCGAAACGGGAAGGCATATCGTTTTTTTAAAGACAGATACGCTTGTGGCCACAGCGCAAACTCGCGGCTCCTTGCTGGGTTCTTTCAGCGCAGCGCACGAGCCCCAGGCACGCAACGCGGGTCAATTCGGTCCCGACGCACCTTTTAGCGCACGGCGCGGTGTGTGCCTTGTGTAACGAGTTCGGTTCGGGCCGCTTTGCAGCCGCGCGGCCCGACGGGGCTGCCAGGAAGGCGGCCTCCCCTCCGCCGCCACCCGGGTGACCCGCGCTGATTGCCCGCTCAGCGGCGGCGGCAAGGGGGGTCGGGGAGTGGGGATGCGCCCTTGACACCGATCCCGAGTCACGCAGTCAAAACAAACAGCGTTGGAACCAAGCGGCCCCAAAGTGCCGCCAGCCAGCTTGGCGGGCCCCTTCTCCTCTGACGACGCCTCAGCCGAGCCGTGCTCCAACAGGTGCCCGCCTTGCATAACGCCTGCCGTATACTTGCTACGCGTTCGGCCCTCTATGGGCCGCTCTTTCACGCCGGCATCGTGCAGTCTTCTGCAAGCTATGGGGCCGTGCAGTCTAGCCATGGGTCGAACCGCGCGTGACTGTTTGTGGCGGGCAAGCGTTCTTTACTTGCGAGTCACAGTAATCACCAGGGTATTAGTGTAGGGGCCCTACGGCGCTAACAGCTTTCCCTAATTCGTTAAAGCTGACTCTATCTGCCGACATTTTCCTCAGCTTTCTGGTTAAAGGAGCAACTCGGAAATGGGGTATTCGCTCCAGTAAAGAACTCGTGCGCACAATACTGGGGCACGTCAACAGACGCAGAGCGGGCCAGACAACGTCTGTGCAATGCCTTCGTACACAAGCACAGGCCGGAACTGCGACTAAGACACCGCCAGCGCCATCGAACACGAGGCTGTGCTTAGCTGTGCCGGGAAGACCTGCATGCACGAAAGCACGCGCTGGTTGCCGTACTGTATACTAGTCGGCTCTGGGCCACTAAATGCGACAAAGTTCGCTCGGATTAGTCGTCTTTACTGAAAAGTCGTTGCAATTCGTTTCCTTTTTAGTAGCACTAGCTTTCGAGAGCGGGAATGACTTAATTAGAGCTGTGCGTGTGCTTGAGTTGCATGAAGTGACAGGCAAAAGAAAGAAAGGTGCAGGCGCGATTGTCGCTGATATTGGCTTGTTTTTAAACTGAAGCCGGCAATTTGCGCACTTATGGACCGAAGATATGACATTACATTAAAGGTTTAATGAACGAAACTGGGAAACTCTGGAAACTTGTTCACCTTAAGGAGCATGTGCCTGAGCAGTTGCTCGAGCTGCGGGCATCACTACAGACGTGTGTCACGTAAGTTAATCCCATTTTACTATGCGAATAAAACTTGGGAAGATACCTTGTAAAGATAAAAAAAAATTAGAGGGATTCAACGCTGCTGAACCGGATGCAGAGCGAAATCTTTCGGTGCGGGCAACTCGCTGTTGTTCGTCTCTACCAGGGTGGCAACTACCGAGTTGTTGTCACCAGAGGTTTGTTGTTGTTGTTGTCCTTCCTCTTCTTCTCCTCGTGGCTACGCCTCTTCACGGCGTAGCTGCGGCCACCCGAGGTCTCGCTTTGGCTGTCGTAGTATTGCCTTCGCAACAAAATGCATATACTACAGTATTGGCCCACCCGTGGCTAACTTTAATCCGAGACAACTAGTACAAATCGCAATCTTGAGGTTCGCCGCACCAATTCAACAACCTAGTGAAGATTTAATCAGCCGTACTCATAGATAATGGGAAAAAAGATCTTTTTTTTTTGTCCGTCTGAAACACGTGACCTGCCGTCGGCATTCTTGTCGGTATACTCGACACGCCAGCAGACACAACGTGAACTGCTGTATCGCGCTGTTGCGACAGGACTCCTCAAGGACTCTCGGCGGGAAGGCACTGTATTCGGGACGGCATATGGCACTACGGACCGGTTTGCTGCGCCGATAACCAGTCGCAGGCCTTGAGGAAGTGTCTCACTGAATCTGCGCATGCTCTTAACCGCTGGTCGGAGGGCTTTCCGCTAATTGCGATAGCTAATGGAAAAATTCGCGTGTTTTCCCTCTTTTCTATTCGAACTTTGAACACCATTCGCCAGCTTGAGGCTCAGTTAAGTGGGCTCGAGCTCCCAGTGCTAATCACGTGGTCGCCATAAAAACATGCAAAGCCGGCCTTAGGGTAAAACAGGGCCCATTAACGTGATTCCGCAATTCTCTATGCAGCTCCCGGCAAAGAGCTCTACATCAGTGTTTTTAGCCGCTTCGCAGAAGCCCGGCATGAGAAGGCCCTGTCCTCCAGCAGGCCCTTAACCGGCGCAGCGGCACGCACGTAGTGCCTGGAGGCGGCGTGGTTATGCTGGCCCCGTTATGGCAGCGCCATTACGCAGATGGACTGTGAAAGAGCGGTCGGTGCGTCGCGTTTTTGCGCGTGATGCTCCACGGCGGCGTCTCGCGACTGAGGACGACCACGCGGTGAGCTGAAGGTGGTGGCAGGGGGGCTACACTCTGGCGCCTGTGGGCCGCCCGATTGGCCAGTTGATCCTGCTATCGGTGCGAGAATAAGGTCATTGCTCCTGAGCGTAGCTTCCTCCTGGCTTCTCGCGGCGGGTGCCGCCGCCGGCGAAATTGCCCTTGGATGGGCTCGCTTGCGGAACGGCCCAAGAAAGGGTGCCAGGAAGAAACCGGAATGGCCAGAACCCGGTGCGGACCTGCTCGACGGGCGCGCGCGACGTGACGCTAGTGACGCGGCGGCCGCGTGGTTCCGCTTCCTCCGGAGCGCGTTGTCTGCGTCGTCGTCTCCCTAGGACGAGACCCGACAGTGTGGGTGCGCCGCGGGAACAAACCCCGTAGTGCACATTTACAGTATGAGTAACTGTTCGGAGTAGATGTTATACGCATGCTGAAACGATATGCTTTTCCGTGCAGGAAACCTCTTAAGCTGTACAGGCATCTGCCGGATTATTTGAAGCACTTTTTAGGAGAAGAAGTAGGACTAACAACAACATCGGTCGCTCAAATTACCTAGAGTCAATAAATTTCGTTCGAGTAAACCATGACTGCTACATGACATCCATTGGGGTGTCAGATGCGTAGGGAACATGTTGTTTTGTGGAAAAGAAAGCCAGATATTCACGAGTGTTACTTCACAGAGCGTACATATTATGTAAAATAAAGCACACGAGCCCTCTTGCGCGAGAGTCCTGTAATGCACGTTTGAAGCATTGTTATTTTTACTTCTCACTTTGCTCCGTACAGAAGTTGCCTGTCTTAGTTGCAAGTGGCATTCTCATTGGTTTTTGACAGGAGAAAGTCGCGCTAATCCTTTCCCACGTTTCGTTCGTGCCATATAAATTTTATGTACGCTTGTAGGTCAAGCTGTGCCGGTTCTCACTGCCCCTATCGTGAAAAAAATGTTGCTCATATAGCGTTGTAAACGTTAAACATTCACCTGTCGTTACGCTGAAGAGCTTACGCCAATTAGTTTACTTAAGATGCGTCATACAAGTTAAGGAGCCTAGCGGTGACGATCTTGCTGGTTGCAGCCGCCATTTCTTCCTTATGACAAAACGGGAACGTTTTTTGTTTTCCTATGCTATATGCAATTAATTCTGGTGGTGGTTTGTACGCACAAGTAATCCTAACTGAATATGCTGCACATCATTTCGGCTCCAACTATAGCGTTGTCGACCTTATTCAACAGGGGACCAATAGGAAAGAAATATTTTTGTTCGCTCCATTTCTGGTGCTGTATTTTTTATATACACAGAATGCTTCTAGTTTTTATCTTTGACTTCAATCCAACTCTCAGACCTTTCCTTGGAACCTGATGCATCGGCGGAAATCGTCACTCGTCATGTGCAAGATATGGCCAAGGTGATCTTAAGGCTTAACATGGATGGTAAGTTCTAGATACTTGCAGAGATACTTGCTACGCTTTTACGCTTTTTGCACGAAACACCGGTAGGAAAAAAAAAAAAACCGTAGTGGTAATAGCAAGAAATGCAAATATTGTATCGATTCTTACGTCACGCACTGCAGTATGAAACTTAACAGAAATGGGTATTTGGGCATGAATTGCACAGCTGTCACTGCACATATTTTTACGCACTGGTGTCTCGTGATTGTTCGGACAACAGCGACTACGGCACGGGCAGCAATTACAATTTGGTAACTGTCAGTTCCGCGATTAGTTCCCGCATGGTTTCTACAGGTGGGCAATTAAAGGTTTGTACAATACCTTCTTTGTCGCTTACTACTCCTGCACTATATAGTATATGTTTGTCTATCTTTTTCTAGCTCAGTTTGGGTAGCTACATCAAGGCGAAGACGGGCGATGTAAAAGTGCGTTTATATTCGTTTCTGCGCAGCAGGGAAGGTTAGGTAAGCTGTGAGGTGCAGTGGTTGACTGTTCCCGCAGAGTTCATTTCCGTGTTTTCATTACTACGTTGTTTCTTCTACACTTGCTTTTTGTCGCTTTTCTGCAGGGCACAAGTTTACAGAACCGGAAGAAATATCTCAGAGGCTAGAATCTGGAATATGGTGAGTACACTTATCTGCCCACGTGCAAAGTGGGCCGTGTTCTCTGAAGGTATTACGACGGGAAGCCTTAGCTGCAGCTCATGAGATGGCGCGGACCGAAAGTGTCCGCAGGAAGTGGCACAAACCCACGCGACTTTGTGACGTTACTCTATAACATAAAAGCAGCAATCGGAAAATGAAAATATGTAGTTTTAAAAGTTTTAAATTAAACATGGTCGTTATTAACGAAGCTTTTCATGGGTAAGGTCTTTCTCTGTCGGGTCGACACCTTCGCTTTTATCTTTTGATCACGGCGATTAGCTGGACCACTTAGGGCGGTCGTTCGTGTCTCTCTAATCTCGTAAGAACCACCTGTGACACTGAGAAGTGGGCTTTTCTCATAGAGTTATCATGAAAATTTTATTTTTTTCCACTTTCAAATTTCGATTGATTTCTCCTATAGACTTGGACCCTAGCTATTGTATATACACTGCATTACGTAAACCGCAAAATTGAGCTTAATTCAAATAGCTCGTTACGGAAATATAATGGCGGAATGCACTACGTTCTGCGAAAGCGCTCTGTGCCACCTTAATACCTTAATACTCGCTAATTTAGCTCTCACCCGATTCGGGAAAATACCACGCTGTTTGTAAATGCTTAGCACATCAATACGGGAATAGTCGGTAACGTGAGTAGGATAAATTGGACAACTGGCTGCAGAAATTTTTGTCGTCCTTTCTGAGCGTATACAGAACTCTTGCGGAGCTCTTCACACAGCCCAAAGAGAGCAGTCTTATCCAGTACCTCAAATATCCTAATGTCATAGTTTTTAACTATAACCGCTGTTTCAAGATGGCTGCTATTTCGCACCCTTCGGCTCTTCTGGCAACAGATCACGCTTCGCTTATTGCTAGAGAGACCTTTGTCACATAGTATGTGCTAGTGACGAATTTACAGAAGTAAAACTCCTTACTGGCCGATATGGGACGAGTCAGGCGCCATCTTGTACTCTCCAGTCATCTACCCCGCCGATTACTTAGCTCACCTCAGTAAGTTCACGGGGCGCCATGCTTAAACTTTTTTTTTTCCTTAAAAATACGTCCAGCTGCTGCAGGGACCGCAATGGTGGCATCAGAAAGGCTTTCTCAGTTCCGTTTTGGCTTAGGAGTTCTCAGAGAGAAAATAATTTCCATTGATCCTTTGTTCGCTCGCTGCGTACCTGTAGCAAGGCGATAAATGAGTTTTTATATATAGTATTTATTTCGCTTGGAGGAGAGCTGTAAGCAATTTGGAGGTTTTGTAACTTATAATACCAGGCCGTGCTATAAAAAGTGCTATTTCAGTTACAGAGAGGCAGGCATCGATTATGTGTCTGTGTACCTTGTGCCCTGTAATTTTGTAGCGATGCTTAAGCATGCCCCCCTCCCCCCCCCCTCTCTATCTCTCTCACACACACACACACACACACACACACACACACACACACACACACACACACACACACACACACACGCACGCACGCACGCACACACACACACACACACACACACACACACACACACACACACACACACACACACACACACACACACACACACACACACACACACACACACACACACACACACACACACACACACACACACACACACACACACACACACACACACACACACACACACACACACACACACACACACACACACACACACACACACACACACACACACACACACACACACACACACACACACACACACACACACACACACACACACACACACACACACACACACACACACACACACACACACACACACACACACACACACACACACACACACACACACACACACACACACACACACACACACACACACACACACACACACACACACACACACACACACACACACACACACACACACACACACACACACACACACACACACACACACACACACACACACACACACACACACACACACACACACACACACACACACACACACACACACACACACACACACACACACACACACACACACACACACACACACACACACACACACACACACACACACACACACACACACACACACACACACACACACACACACACACACACAAACAAGCAAACAAACAAATAAATAGAAAGGCAACAAGATGCAGAGAGGCAAAGCACTGCTCCTGTATCGTTTAGCCGCTGAACGTTGTCTTCCAGTCTGCTACGTTGGCATGGCTACGAATAATTAGCCCTGTATCCGCGCATAGCTACGCATGCGTGTTGAGCAACCAGCGAGATGATGAGCCTGTCGGACATAAAGTGAAACTTTATAATCTTTGCTACTTTGACTGCAGACCGCCGTTTCAGATGAAGTGCTTTCTAGGAAGCTATTAGGAGTAGCGGTGCACATCAACATGATGCGGATCTTAGGAGATGGATAACTGATGCCGTAAAAAGTTTGCAGGCTGCCGTGACATCGCGAGGTTCGCTCCGCTCTAGGTGGCTGTGCAATCCGCGAAAATTTCGGTGCTTGCCCTGCTGACTTCTGATTGGTCGGTCGTGGAAGTGCTGACGCTTTCCTCTGTTTCCGTGCGCGCGCGTGCAGCAGCAAAACCGACGTGGTGGATAGCAACACAGTCGTGAGGGCGAGGGGTCTACCATGGCAGTCATCGGACCAGGACATCGCCAAGTTCTTCAGTGGTCTCAACATTGTCAAGTAAGCAGTGCCGTTTTTCACACTTTCTGCCCGTTCGCAGCTGCGAAGTGCACTGGCATTTGCGAGATCTCTCACTTCGTTCGTGACAAGGCCATACTAGACGGCGTGCCAAGTTATGGAAGCTGGCTTCTCCGCATGGCTTTGTTGCCACAACTGAGATGCCCCTGGCACGATTCGGAGTGCTGTGAAAGGTGGTCTCCGGCTTCCGCGAGTAAGGCGGCACTGATGTTCGCACTCACGAGCTGTTTCTGCTTGAAGCTCAATTAAGTTTGCTTATTCTAGGGCTATAGCTCTACTAATCCTAGTACAAACCCATGGACCGCTCGGATGCGCCAGGGTGACCTTCGAGCTCGATCAAGGTCATACTGGCACTTAGCTTGCATAGCGACAAGTCTCGCTTAGTACGTTCACTATAGTAAACTGGTGCACGACCATGTCCGTTTTTATAATTACGCGTCTTAATTGCAGTTATTTAGTTAACTGTGATTAAAAATTGTACTTTTATAGTACAAAATAACTTCATATATCATTGTATCGCTTACGTCGAGTACAATTTCCATGGACTAATTTAAAGTCCTAATGAACGGTAGTTAGTTAAATGTGACGAAAAATTGAACTTTATGCTACAACGTCGTCAATGCCGTTGAAAAGGTTTCGACGAATAGAATTCGTAAATATAAATGTCATCCTTCGATCTTGGGCGTAACCAGGGTTAAACCTCTATGATTGTTTTCCTCGAGCCCGTAGAGATATGCGGGGAAGCTCGCTCGCGAAAGTCCGAGCGCCGGTGTTTTCGTTTCCGGCCACGGAAATTAACGCGGAACTGTTACTGAAATAAACTATTTGCAGATATTTGTGAGTCCTTAATTGGGGCATACATGTAGAAGATTTCGGACAAATGAACTGCACCAAGGTTGACCAAATCAGATGCAAGGATATGCGTTGTCAGCCGTGGTCACCGAGATAGGCCGCGAGCCCCTTGCATGGTCACTTTATGTCGTCGATTTTCGGATAGTTCTTTTCTTTTTCTTATCCCGTGGAAAATTACTGTGGGACTGGGATTCTAAACGCGCTATCCTTTGCACGAAAAGCAAATTTTCTACCTCTACATATATTCTACACTGTCAAAGATTGGGAAGTTTATTGGGAGAAAGTGGTCGCAGCTCGCGGACAGCGTTAATTGGAGATACATATGCATGGGAGAGGCATTTGTCCTGCCACGGCGGACTGATAACTATTACGCCATTCTTTAATTATGTCATCATCAGCTGGATTACGTCCACTGGTGGACAAATGCCTCTCATGTCCCTCCAAATGACATCGTCAAGTGCTTGCTGCAGCCAACTGCATGCTTCCGTGCTCCTTCGCCTGCCTGACCCGCTGCCATCTTTCTCCTCTGATTTCCGTGTAACGGCTCCTAATTTCCTCCGATAACTCCTAGGCGAAATATAACCAGACGTTGTAACAAGTCTAGCTACCACTTGTGTCACGAATTATTTATTTTTTTTTATCTTACTTCTTCACGTTCTATTACCATGCTCAACTATTCATCACGCGTCCTCAACTCACTCTATTGCTCATGAAATCTTTATTCTGACGAGGAGAATAATATTCATGATAGTCTTGGCAGAAATACTCCAATGAGCTAAGAAATTGACCGGTATAGGTTAACCATCACGTTGAAAGTTAGCGTTCGTCCTGTTCCTTTTCTATGTCCATGTATGTATCTTTTTTGCGCTCTTGTGTATTCCGAGGGGTTAACCGTGTTTCTAACAGCAGCACTTTCCTCCAAGCGCTAAAATATCAATTGGCTTGCACGATCATAAGCACAGCTTAGCGAAATTGTATGACGATATATTTTCTGCGAGTAATGCTACGTTTTTCTGTTAGCAAAAAGGTCGTGATTTGTGCATACCCAGAAATTCTGGAGAAACGCATTTTTGCAGCAAGAAATTGTTGATAAAAGCAATTGTTTTTCCTATATCATGATATTGCACAATAACAATCATATATCCGCAGATCCTTCCTCGGAACGCTTGTAGTTTTCGGCTGTTTATTGTTGAAAACGCGCGCCCCACTGATTTTTAATGACAGTCTCAGCTATTTGGTGCGAGTGGAGGACAATCTTCAAAAGTCAGCTTTTATTACGCAACAGAAGGTCAAACCATTTTTCATGAAAATGTACATGAGAGTATATCATAATATTGCGTACTTGCCTCACCATTGAGAGTGGTACCCAATAGACCTGGACTTGAAAAGAATTCGTTTATTTCAGGTACTTTTCCTTTTCGACATATTTTGCTTCGTCCTCTCGTCTCCCACAGCACTTATCTTTTTCACAAAATGGTATTGCAGATGGTACCAAGTTTTGGGAGCCTAATTTTCTAATGGCGTTCGGTAATGTCTTCATTTGCAACGTGAATTCTTCAATTATAGCGAGGCTTCATTTATAACATGTAATGAGAATATATTACTGCCTCTGTGCAGCTTATTGGTATTGCGACAGAACTCACGCATGCATAATTTTCTTCTGCATTCGCTGTGCTCATGACTGCGTAAGTCGTTAGCAATGCACAAGGTTGCTTCAGGAAACGGTTGTTGAAATGAGCGACGCTTGTTCACGACGTTCGCAGTACGACCTCGGTACGCACTTGGCGCCGCCATATTCCACGTGGCTAGAAATACTTAACATCTGCATACTAAGGTACTTTTGGTGCGTCTTAGCAGAGGCTTCTGCGTAATTCTACGGAAGGTCGCCTTGCTTGTTAAATGCACAAAGGATGTTATATTAGTTTTTGTTCTAACTTAACTTATTCCGCCTACAAAGCAAATGAGATGGCGCACGACATGGCGCGCGAGAACGTACTCCTTGCCAGGTAAAAAAGAAAAGAAAGAAATGTCCAGACACCAGGAGTGATAAGCTGCTAAAGTGTTAAGAAATGTTCTCTCATCGCAGATTAGGACGGACCATTTATCCATCACCGCATAAGAAGCCGGCAAAAGCAGAGCAAACAACCTGGTGCAAGCTAGAAACAAAAACCTTCCTCCGCCCCATCATTTTAAACAGCTGATACCCAGAGCAGTACAAAGAAAAATGTAAAATATTGTTGTGGTACAGCGGACATGAGACACATTCTATCAATATGCAAATAACTAAAGGCGACAGAATTAGAGACGATCGACTGAGAAATGGGTCTGCTAAAATCAAACCTAAAAAAAAAAAATGCAGCCACCGCCGACAGGCGTTGAAATGCAACAACGTAAGCTGTTCCCCGTCGCAATCATTGATCTCGCCGAAACGAATCGTTTGATACCACCCGCACTTGCCTACGACCAGTGAGTGGTTCGCCAAGTACGTACCCCCCTGAAAGCGCGAATTTTGACCATTTTGGACCACCAAAGGTCGATGGTGCGACTCCCCCATCAAAATGAGAGTAGAGTTAGAGCTGCAGTTTTACGCTTACGAACCCAACTAATCGTTAGACACTACTCTGGTCTCTGTATACCGCCATCCATAGGGTTACAATTTTAGCGCAATGACATATTTATATTAATATAAATTTCAGCGCACCACCGATTGGTGTTCGATTGAAGAGGATTAGCAGTCCAAAGCGGTTCCTTACTGACACGTTTTAATTTCACTCCTAGCTTCCGAATACGGGTATAAACGTGTTGAGCACGTGACGACGATTCGTTTTGTACCACCCGCATCCTCCTGCTGCTACTGGTTCGCCCGTCACATCCGCCACGGTGGCTCAGGGGTTAAGGCACTCGGCTGTTGAACCGAAGTACCTAGCTTCGATCCCGACCGTGGCGGCCGCGTTTCGATGGAGGCGAAACGAAGTGGCGTCCGTGTGCTGTGCGATGTCAGTGCACGTTAAAGATCCCCAGGTGGTCGAAATTACTCCGGAGCCCTCCACTGTGGCATCTCCTTCTCTCCTTCTTTGGCTCCCACCACTCTCCCTTCCCTTACGGCGCGGCTCGTCATTACGTCACACATTTTAAAGCTCGATTCGACTAGAAATTTTGTGTGCATTAACCCAACGAACCGTTTAGCAGCGGTCCGAACCTCGGACCTAGTGTAGACGCCATCTTGGATTGTTAAAGTGGCACACCACCATGATATACTCTGCTTTGGGCTTAAAGAAATTCGGAGCCCCGGACAAACCGACAGAAATCGCCAAACGTGAGAAGTGAGAGCTTACGCTCTTAAAACCAGAGGAAGCTAATCCAACTAGCTGAAGAGGCCACTGAGAACAAAGGGCTCCTGACCGGCCGTCCTCTAAACTGGCAAATAGACTGCTAAAGAGTTTTAAATGAAGTTGTTCATTCATTCATTCATTCATTCATTCATTCATTCATTCATTCATTCATTCATTCATTCATTCATCTGTGATGTTGTGGAGGATAGGAACCACGACTTCAGACATTACGGAGACGAGAAGTGAGCATGAGGACCGGTAACTAGCAACTGAGGTTTATTGGAAAAACACCCGTAGTAGGAAAAATGAATAAGCCAAAATGATATCTCGTCTAAGCTTGGCAAGATAACCACGAATAAGGCCCAGAAAATCGCGATAATACATGCGTCACAGGTTGATCAAAAATCGGCTCTGTTTATCCAAAAGAGCCAAAGAACTTACACACATGTAAAGCTCAAGTTTGCGCATATGTGCCACTTCCAAAGTTTACCTTTCGAGTCATGTTTTTCCTTTCGCGATAATGTTGTAGCAAGGAGTAACAACCCTCGCATTCTCGGCAGTGTTTTGGAAGATTGACGCAATGAGCGGTAGTGGTGTCGCAGCCTATCACTTATATACATTGGCCCGTCTGCCCAAGCGGGAACTGCCACACCACATTTGTAGGACAGTGTACATACTGTGTGTTCGTGTCCGTGCTTGGTCGCACTGGCGACCCTGCGCTGACCATACGGAGTTGGGATAGCTTGTAGGGGGCTGAAAATACGAGTCGAATGTCCTGCTTACCCGCCACCCTCTTCAAGCTGTGGACCATATCTTGTGCACACAGGACACGACTTCAAGTCGACCCCGCTGCGGTGGTGCAGTGGTTAAGATTCCCGACTACTGTGCCGGAGTACCGGGGTTCAGTCCCGACCGCCGGCGGCTGCGTTTTGATGGAGGTGAAACGGAGTGGCGTCCGTGTGCTGCGCAATGTCAGTGCACATTAAAAAACTCCAGGCGGTCCAAATTTCTGAGGTCCTCCACTACGGCGTCTCTCATAGCCTGAGTCGCTTTGGGACGTTAAACCAGCCAGCCATCCAGCTTCAAGCGGGCCTTTGTTCGGAGGGACTTCTTGCCCATGCACCTTCTGCCTCAGCCTCCACATCAACGATTCCGCCAGTGCCTGGACTGTTGCGATTTGTACACATGGCTCTGAAAACACATGGCTGCCTGTGCCGACGAGACTTCGTAAGGTCTGACCTCATACAGGTCATGGCTAGGCCCCTCTTAATTAGTTTCGAGTGGCAAGAAGAAAATGGCAGAATAGCCTTCTTTGAACGCGGCATATAGGGCCCAACTGACATGGCCGTTCGCAGTAAAAGAAAGCTGCAAATCTAAAATCTGAATGATCTGCCCTTGTGCTTTCCAAGGGTGAAGTTTAAAGATAGGGAACAGTGCTTGAAAACTTCAAGCACATCCCCTGCGACTTAGTCACAGCACCCTGAGCGGTCAATATTAAGAAGGACGAGAAACTCATCCACGTATCTAAACACTTTACTAACACCAAGATTAGCGGCGTCTAAGTGAAGCTTGAGCTTCAGTCAAAGCTACAGTACAGGCAGAGAATTTTCGCACAGCACAGGCGCCACACACGAACCAATGCCAATGCCCCCTTTCTGTGTATATATAGGTTCCCTTCAAACTTGACAAGGGTTGAACCGTCTCGGGTAACGTCACATTGTTTCTGGAATTGCACGGCACTTGACACAGAGATAAGGTCGCTGACCCCGTAGAGAAGTTCATCGTGAGGGACGGCGTAGAGGAGTTCTTCAATGTCTAAGGAAATGCTGTAATTTGCATCAATAACGCCTTCCTGCAGCACCGCTGTCACGCTAGCCGAACAGGAGACCATGTGCGGATATTCCGGAATGAAGCTGTTTAGGTGCTTCATGAGGTATTCCTTAGGGGGGCCTGTCAGCTACCTCTCTCTGACTATGAATCGTAGAGGGCACTAGAGATTACCATTCTTGACTGTGAAAAACATAGTTAGGACTTCTGCCTAATACCCTGCACTTGGTTGCACATGGCAGAAAACGGTGTACCTTTTCAGCTCGTACTGGTCGGCGTTTCTTCAGGAAGCTCAACCGCTGGTGATTCCAAAGGAACTACGCGGACGACCGCGGACCAGTATCAGCTGAGAAGGTACCCGTTTTCTGCCTCAAAGGATGCACGAACGGGGCCGGAATTTTGTTTGGAGGCACCAGTCAGTAGCATGGCATGTTCGTGCTAGTTCGCTGAATTGCGGGCAAGGCACTCAGAGAAGAGCGCCAGCGCTGCCACTTGGACGTTGTGGTATTAGTGCGGTGCCTTCCTCGCAAATCGCGCAGCCAGTTCGTCTTAAACAGCCTTTGATGATTTGCACAAGGACGAACTTACATTGCTCCTGTCTGACAAGGAAGGCAGGATCGCAGTTTTCCCAAGTACAGTGTGTTTCGCGAGAAGGCCCTAATGGTTGTAACCAAGAATTTTAAGAAGGAATGGTCAGTAACATCTAAGGTCAAGCAGGCTGCCTTGAACCTCCTTCGAGAGATGAACCTTTATGCCATGCACAACCAAGTGCAGGATATTAGGCAGATGACCTGACTATGTTTTTCTCAGCCAAGAATGGTAATGTATCGTGCCCTCTACGATCTATAGTCAGAGAGAGATAGCTGGCAGGCCACCCTAAGAAATACCTCATGAAGCACCAACAGTTTCATTCCGGAATATCCGTGCAAGGTCTCCTGTTCGGCTAGCGTGACAGCAGTGCTGCAAGAAGGCGTTATTGGTGAAAATTAGAGCATTTTTATAGCCATTGAATAGCTCTTCTACGCCGTCCCTCATGATGAACTTCTCTACGCGGTCAGCGACCTTATCGATGTGTCAGGTGTCGTGCAATTCCAGAAACAATGCGGCGTTACCCGAGACGGGTGGTGCTACCTCAGTGCAACACCTGCCAAGTTTGAAGAGAACCTATATGCCCAAAACACGGCATTTGCATTGGTTCGTGTGTGGCGCCTGTGCTGTGCGGAATTTTCCTGGCTATAGCTTTGACTGAAGCTCGAGCTTCACTTCGACGCCACCAATCTTGTTGTTAGTAAAGTGATTTGATACGTGGATGATTTTCTCGTCCTTCTTAATATTGACCGCTCAACGTGCTGTGACTTAGTCGCATGGGATGTTCTTGAAGTTTTCAAGCAATGTTCCCATTCTTCAAATTTCACCCTTGAAAAGTAACAAGGACAGATCATTAAGTTTTCAGATTTGCAACGTTTTTTTACGGTTAACGACCATGTCTTCTGTGCATATACACCGCAGTCAAGGTAGGCTATTCTGCCATTTCCTTCTTGCCACTCGAAACTAATCAAGAGCGGCATAGCCATGACCTGTATGAGGCCAGCCCTGGGAACAAGGCAGGTGAGAGTTTTCAGTGCCAAGTGTACAAATTGGAAGTCAGGGCTCCCACTACCCATTCTCCAGTCGGTGGCGGAATCGTTGATGTGGAGGCTGAGGCAGAATGTGCACGGGCAAGAGCTGGTAGTCCCTCTGAACAAAGCCTCGCTGGAATTCTGGTCCTATATGCGCATAGCTTGAAGAGGGTGGTGGGTAAGCGGGGCATTCGACTTATCTCTTCAGCCCCCTGCAAGCTATCCCAACTCTGCAAGCGCGTGGCGGATGGCCAGCGCAGGGTCGCCTGTGCGACCAAGCACGAACATGAAAACACAGTATGTGCACTGTTCTGTAAATGTGGTGTACCAGTTCCCGCTGCGATGCGGCAGAGTTTACGTTGGGCCGACGGCATAAACGATAGGCTGCGACAGTACTAACGGTCTCTTACTATGGCTCCAATCTTCCAAAACACTGCCGAGAATGCGAGGATTGCTATACCCCTTGCTGAATAAGGCCACCATTATCGCAAAGGGAAAAACAAGACTGAAAGGGAGATTTTGGAAATGGCACATATGCGCAATCTTGGGCTTGACACGTGTAAGTGAGCAATATGTGGCTCTTTTGGATAGAGACCCAGCTTTTCGTCAACTTGTGACACATGTGTTATCGCGATTTTTTGGGCCTTATCCCTGGTTATCTCACCCTGCTTAGACGAGATACCATTTTGGCTTATTCTTTTTTTTTTTTGTCCCACATTTTGTGACGCGCAGATTTCCTTTTGCTGCTACGGGTGTTTTTCTAATAAAGCTCAGTTGCTAGTTTCCGCTCGTCCTGTCTATACTTCTCTCCGTCCTGCTTGAAGTCGCAGTTCCTATCCCCTACAATATGTCGAACCAACTGGCCCAAAACGTCCCTTTGTTGATTCATTCGGGAATTCGTCATTCATCGAAAGCCTAGCTTGTTTTATGCAACACATTAATTGCATTTGTTGAACCTACGTTGATTTGGAAAGCGTTTCTATATTACTATACGGTGAGGCGAATCGCAGCACATCTCTCTCGCCGCTTTGGTTTGCTCGTTATTCTTTGTTTATTGCTTCGTGTGAAGAAAACCAGTTGCGGCCGCAGCTGAGTTCCTCAGATAACCTGGTTTGAAGTAACGTATTGTACCTATTGGTTCAAATGTTCGGTCAAAGGTTGGTCTGGTATTAGCAGGAGGATTTTCAGAATAGCTGCACACTTCTGTTTTTAAGGAGAGCGCTGCATCCGGACCTGAGGAGGTGGGGACGCCGTCTGTGTACTGTCGTTGGCGTCCGCTGCGTTTTACGCTTAGTCCCTCATTGCGAACGATTACACAACATATGGAAAAAAAATGTAGGCCACATTTGGCGTAAAACTCGCTGACAGGTCTTTTTCTTTGTTTGTTTGTTTAGAGAAGAAAAATGCTTACGGGGGTACTGGGCAGGGAAGGAATGGGGAGTGTTCTGAAACGAGACACGAGCACGCTACCCTCGAGACGTGGACATGAATACATGCCAGCCTGGCCGATACTGCGACCGGTGCTAGCTGAACAGGAACGGCGGCAACACTACAAAACTATTATTGCCCGATTTTTGCGCCACAAACGGCGTACACATTAGATCTCGCCGCTTCGCACAGAAGGCGCCACGCGTCCGTGCCTCGTTGATTGCCTCGTGCCGTGATGGTCGGCGACTCTCCTTCAATAAGCGCACGCGCATCTGCGCGTATGTGACAGCTGCATCTGTGAGACGAAAGCCACCTTGGGTGTGCCACCCAGAGGCAGGTTTTCGCTGTATAAATTACGTCTACTTAGAGCCAGAAGCGAAATTTTCGTTAAAACTTCAAAAATTTCATTAAGAAACGGATCTTTTCAGGGACAGTTAGGCACCCGCATCCCTCTGCTTCGTGCCGTACTCGGGAACAAAAAACACGAGTGATTTGCCTGATGATACAAAATTCGTAATATTTTAAACGTGAATAGTTTATCGCTAGAACACTGCGTTTCATAACGTCTATCACATCCACCTCTCTCATTGAGCTGAAGCCACGAAGCCGAAACGGGGTTAAATCATACATTAAATTACCTTTTCACCCGTTTCTGTGACCTTACGCAAGCTGGAGTTAGGTCTGATAACTCAGTTCCTAATGTATATAAGCTGCGGCTATGTTGACTGGCGGGTATGAGTTGTATGAGGGAAAGGATCATAAGGCTATTTCGCGTCATGCCCGAAGCGCTCCATTTGCCCAGAAAGGGCGTCTACCGGCACGTGGTGGTTTGCAAACCCACATGAAGGGTTAATTGAGTCATCCATCCAACCGCATAGTTTATTGTTGTTGTTGCTGTTATTTTGTTATTAAAGCGACAGCGCTTTTTAAAAAAAAAACGTTTCCCTGAAAATTCGGCATCTACATTGCGAGCGAAAAATCACGGGCCTATACGTCTACGTCAGTACGTCTCCGGCAAGCTAAATATACGGGATTTCCTGCGCAAGCACAGCACATAGGGAGTTTTAGAATAGGGTGACCCTATCGGTTAGGGGGATAGGGTAATAGCTGGGCGCGAGTGCGCATGCGCAGAACCCAAGCGTGCCTTGGGTTTTTGGGTCAGCGGATGACGGTCACCCTAACTCGGCGAAATAGCGTGGACCCTCGGGGAACATGGCGGCGTCCGGCCAAGCGGCGGTCGCTCGCCTCGGCACACGTTTGTCGTTACCGCTCCATGGTGTCACGCGTTCACGGCAAACGAAAGGCCAACGAAGCTTGTGCTATGTCTCATGACGCCTGCACCACCAAATTTAAGCGATAAAACGCCCCATATTGTCTGATTGCTTCCTGATTTACCGAGCTGCTAGGCTTGGCAAGTTCGCATTGTTTGGTTGCCATGGGGACCAGGCGTCGGAAAGCGCGGAAGGTTCAAATGAGGTTTCCCGGCTCAGCCTCGATTGGTTAAGATCGGCCGATTTCGTTTTGTCTGAAGAAAATAGATTATATAACTGGTATTTTTAAGATAGTTTTGTACAATGACAGCAGTTTCTGTTTAATAAAATAGCGTTGTTGGCTTTTATATATGTAAATGCTTTTCACGGTTTCTTTCGGGACTGTGAGAAAATCGGGTGATTCGGGTACACAGTCTCAACTACAGGCCTCCATGCCGACAACTCCCGGCAATTTTCCTGCCACGTTCCGAACATTTCCGGTAACTCCCAACTACACCCGAGTTGAAATTGCGGTACGGCGAAGGTGTTCGACCGCGCTCTCGCATAAACATCCGCGGCAGAAGCAGCGAAATCATGCGAAAGGTTCCGAATTCGTAGCGCGTCCTGGACTGAGATCGATGCCAATTTTGTTCACATTTGTGACCACTCGGCTGCGAGTAATTATTTCTTCCACTTCGTCGCTTACCAAAAAATAAGTGAAATTCGCGGCAACCGAAACTGCAGTAATCATATTGTCTGCCTAGAAGCAGCTGCGTATGTCATCACACAGAAATTAGCGTTTGACAGCGCATCAAAAACCATCGGTCATATATGACCGATTTCCTATAGGGCGGCCCCGTAGCTGTTTCAAATTATTCATTAAGCTCCACCTTTAAGTGCATGATGACACAGTGTTAATGGCTCCCCTTTGCATGCCTCCCTTGCAGTCCCCTGTTCGCGTACTTGCGCATTCCTTTAAAATAGGAGGACACTTAAGCTGCGGTATCGCACATTCAAGGAGAAGCTTAAGCGTCCTAAGCCAGCTGTCCACTCCGAGTGAGACAGTTACCGCACCTTTCCTCTTCTCAGGACCGCTTTGAGTAACCTTTTATTTGGACCTTCAGTTCGTCGGGTTCGCGGCTCCTGCTCTGACGTCTCGGGTTGGAGCGACCGATAGTAAACGGATGAAATAATAAATCCAGAGTGTATACGAAATTTTGGCGTCGTAATCGAGCAGAGTCGACATCTTAGACAACGGCGTGAACTAATGCTGCGTTGTTTGCTGGCCGCTACGGTGTTGAAGGACTGCTATATAGAATGAATGATCTGCCGCCGCTTTGATAATCAAACAAGCTACATGGTTTTTAAGTTCTGTGTGCTTACTGGCACGAGGGTCACATTTGTATATCTAGTGAAATGTTGAAAAACATATAGTACAGAGAGCGCGCACGGTGAAGAGAACAACTATTCGCACTCTCCGCGTGGGTTTGCGCTACTGAATTGGAACGATTGTTCCTTATCTTGCATCTTGCCGGAACAGTGAGCTCACAGAATCAGAAAACGGTCATAGAGAGACAAATGTAGGCGTCGAAAATTCTTGGAGAAAAGGCAGCTACAAATGATAAATAAATAGCCTACTACTCCATGTCACTGAAAGGGAAAGCTATAAATTCTCTCTCTCTCTCTCTCTCTCGCATACAAGCAAACACGCGCGCCGCGCACGGGAGTATGATCACATGGGAGAGTATAAATACAATTTCTCTCTGGTGTAAAGAATTACCAATCACTGCCATGTCCACAGTATGAGAAGACGTTCGTGTTCAGGCAGGGGCTCTTTGCACTTTTGTCAGATCGATTCTGGAACTATGGCGAAGAGAAAGTGCAATTGGTTATCTTGTGTTATGCCCTTTGCGTTTTGTGTCACGGCATGTCTCCCAATTTCTACGAAGTACGGCCTTTCTGTTTTCATCAGTGTATAGCATAACGTGCCCTTTAGTCCGCTACCGGCTTCACTGAAGACCATTGATGGAGTATAGTTCTCTTGCGCATTGGTTCATTATCAGCGTTCACGATACGGGGCGCGCGAAAGTTGCAGCCACAGCACTGCGAATTTCACGCCACTGCAGCTCTCCCGGGGATTGAGTACTGCTGATACCGACATATACATCGGAGTTCCCTGTGTGCGCACTTTTTTCCGCCTCTCATCAGCATGTCCGTCGAAGAGTGATCTTACGGCCCTTGATCTTCATCATCTGCCTTCGTTGTGCAGTAGTTCGTGCCGGCTGCCGGCGGGAGCACTCTACTATATATATATATATATATATATATATATATATATATATATATATATATATATATATATATATATATATATATATATATATATATATATATGTGTGTGTGTGTGTGTGTGTGTGTGTGTGTGTGTGTGTGTGTGTGTGTGTGTGTGTGTGTGTGTGTGTGTGTGTGTGTGTGTGTGTGTGTGAGAGAGAGAGAGAGAGAGAGAGAGAGGGAGGGAGGGAGGGAGGGAGGGAGGGAGGGGGGGGGGGAGGGGGGCGCTAAGCGAGAGGCGCGTTATCACCGCATCCTCCTCCTCTCTGACCGTAGAACTATTTTCCTTTTTTTATTCGTCGCTATCGGAGCTTGGAAGGCGTCCGCGCGCGATAATGCCACTCTCCGCGCACCCCACGCGCCGGGAGATATTCGCGAGCGCCGGCGCGCGGCTCGACGCGTCAATTGCCCGCGCCGAGGGGCGGACTAGCAGCCGGATAAGCGAGCCTGCCGAGGTCGCTGCGACGTGGCTTCCACCAGGCCGACTTTGGGCCCTTGACCCAAAGGTTGGCACCCTGCTCGGACCACCTGACAACCGGGATGCCATTCAGCCAAAGGTTGGACCGCATCCATTCTCGCGCCGCTTCACTCGGGAGCCCGCTAGATCCTCCGCGCGATGCCAAGCGCGGAAGGCTTTCCTCCATACCACTTCCACTGCATGTCTCTCCAGACTCGATCAAAAATGCTGGGTCAGCGCTTACATCCTGGGCAGGTTACATTGATTGAGTATGAGTAGCGAAGAAAACTGAGATCTCTTCATCTGTGCACTGATCACGCCAGTGGATCGCAACGTGCAACATCCGGTGCGCGCCGCCACTAGAAACCGGAGGCTCCTCGTACGCTGACTCTCGAATTGCACGCGTTTCCGCGGCCGTAGTCGTACGAGCGACGACGTCGCGAGAGTCAGGGCTGCTGCCGCGTGGTGCTCCGCTGCTGCACTGAGGGTCCTCCCCACCGCGCAGATATGGACTCCGCGCGTGCGTGCGTGTGTGTGTACTGCAGAATTGCGTCTGGGCCTGGCGAGACATCGGGCAGTCAAGGCCGGACACGGTAAGGGTTCAAGTGTGCGGCGCTCTGAAGGGCAACAGCTGGACCGATGCGTAACCTTTATTCGGCTGCTTGTAATTTTTTGCAGACGCGATTCTGAAAATTATGTGCGCATTACCTAGCGCATTTCAGAGTCTATACCGTGCGGTTTAAGCCCACTAAGTTTGGAACCGACTGCGTGAAAACTAAAGCAATGACTAAAATCGCGTGTTTGGCATTAATCTAGTCATGGCGAAGCTCAGCAATTACTCGAATAAGCTCGTACTTTTGTGCCAGGTGTTGGCTTATGCTTCTTAATTCATTGCTTAACAATAAACGTCCAGTCACGAGTACGTGGCCTGTATTCCGTGCGTGTCCTGAGTGATACCTTGGAGTCCGCTACTTGAACTTATGCAGAATAACTTCAAGTAGTGAATCCGGCATAGAAGCGTGCCAGCTGTTCGCGTTGGATGCAAGCTTGTCAGCGCTATTGTTAAGCTTTTATCTTATAATACCAATGCTGATAACTTGCGATAAAAAATCAGAGGCAAAGTATACTTGTTTGATGCAATTTCGGCACGCTTGCCTCCTGCAATAGCATGCATGCAGCCCCCCCCCCCCCCCTCCCCTCTCCTCTCCCCTCTCCTCTTTGACGTCACTCGTCCTCTTTTCTTTGTGGTATATACGCCAAGTGTAGAACAAAGAAGATGTACTAGCAGACGAGAGAAAAATACATGTCACTATATTCACGACGGCTGAACAATCCATTTCATCAGCCTGCACGATGGCAATCGTTGACTATACCTGCGTCAGTGAGTAATTTTACGGTAAGCTCTGTGCCCAGACTGCACTAAGTGAAGTATATAGTATATGATCTCGCAAGTATGGCTACAGCAAGACATGAATAGGCAAGCACAATGTGTGACAGATCCTTCGCCGCGAGTATTTTGTTGTGCTTCTTTGTTAGACTCAGTGGCTTCTGAAAATGGACAAAAAGATAATAATCTGCTGGTATTCGCCCTAGTTTACAGTTATGTCGCTGCAAAGCAGCATTTTCTTATTCCCGAAGGAAAGCTGAAGAGCCCAGTGAAGCAGAAACATGTTCATTACTAACTTCATCTGAGTTCCGTCAAAGGTAACCTTTTTCTTCTTTTATTTCTGTCGCGTGCGATGGTATATATCTCTTCTTTTACTCATTCTAAAAATGAAGCCATGCCATTTTCGAACTCATTTCTACTACAGTATCAAAACAGAGTACCTGGCAGTGCGACGTGCACGTCCGAATGGCATTCTTTACGCACTGTTCTCATTTCGGTACTTTATGGCTGCTCCAAGTTTTGTCCCATGCATTTGGTGCAGAAAACACAGTGATGTTTGCTGATTGCGTTGCTGTGTAAATTGGAGCAGCTCGGGATTTTGTGTCGCGCAGCAGACACATAGAAGTCTAGGTGAGCAAAGATATAAGGAACACTCTCGATCGCCACTTTTTTCTCTTGCAGGCAGACAGACAGACTCCTGAAATTGCAGGGCAGATGTAACAGGAGAACTAAGCTAGCTGCTGCTCGTCTCCAGAGAATCACCAACCAACTGATTATGCATTTAACAAAACACGCTCACTATTTCCTCAGTTCTGAACCTATTATTTCATTTCAATCAGCGTTTTTGTTGGGCAATCAGTAAGAATCTTCATTCGGGCTTCGCAGTCTAACGCAAAGCATGTATGAACCTACAGCGGTTGCGAAGTCATACTGTTGAGCAACCCATTTGCTCCACAATTCTTTTTTTCCACCTTTTATAACGCAATGATGCCCGGAAAAGACCACGTTTCAGGCTCCATTTCGTTTGAAATAAGTATTGATTGAAGTAAGCAGGTGTAACAAGTATTACTACCTGAAACGTCTCCTCACCGCAGCCTGACCGTTTAGCTGACGTAATAGCATCCAGGACACATATTTATAGCGTTATTTTTGGACGCGCACACGCAAAAAAGAAAAAAAAAAGAAAAAGACTAGGCGGAGGTTATACGCCCGTCATAATTCGCACCAGTCACCTGTCGTACCAGTCGCAATCACCAGTCGCACGAACAATTTCGATCCAGGTTGCTGAGAAATTATCATGGTGAAAATTCACACAGACACATTAACAAGCATCAAGCAGAAATAGAGTTAGGCTTCCCTCAGGAACCGCGACAGCTTGCGTTGCACTTGATCGAAAAAATGCACTGTTGTGGAGGAAAATCTCCAGGATGCGCGAGCGGCACCCGAGGCCGATATATCTGCTGTTAGCCGGCTGCTCGAGACCAAACCGGTGAGGGCTCCCGTTCTCCGATGTGCGCTATGGTAATGGTGATTGCTAAAGAAAATCCTGCATACTTGTCCCTGTGTATACCCTAGATCGTTATTCGCGCAGTGATGTCACAGACACTGACGTTTGGGCTTTTTTTCTCCTCGCAGGGGAGGCGTGGCGCTGTGCCTGAGTCCACAGGGTCGACGGAACGGAGAGGCGCTGGTCCGCTTCGAGAACAGCGAACACCGAGACATGGCGCTCAAGAGGCACAAGCACCACATCGGCCAGCGGTACATCGAAGTGTACCGTGCCACGGGCGAGGACTTCGTGAACGTGGCCGGAGGTAAAGGGAGCTCATTGTGAAGACATACCTAACGTCCCCCCCCCCCCCCCCCCCCTTCTCCTTACGCCGTGCGTCTTTCGACACCCTCGCACCCGTCACTTGTTGCGGTTGATCACCTTGCCCAGCTCTTCCTTAGTACGTCTGGCCGCGATTAGGAGCTCCTCAGTCCACCGCTTTGCCCACCTGTGCTTGGTCAAGGGTTGGCCAAGGGCGTACACCTAAGTGGCCATTATTCGCCCACTTCTCTTTGCCTGGTCTTTCATTGTTTCGGGCCGAGTTTTACGCGTCACCGAGACGACTGCACCGACCTGGGCTTGGAGAGCGATACTCAGAAACACCCCCGGGGCCGATAGTGGTCATCTTGTTCGCCGATTGCTGCTTCCACTAGAGAGATAAGTACAAAGAATAGAGCTACGCCTCCTCCTCTTCAGCTCCTAGCAGAAATGCATTTCGCCCTCTGTCCTGATTTTTCCGCACGGGCGTAATTTTGCTCTCTCTTAGGCCGGCAATCCATTGCCGGTCTCGGTGGCGTCGCGTGCAATGAGATGAATAGCAAATGATTGAATTTTATTGGCATCGCATCCGCTTTGATTAAATGGTGGTCGCTATAGCGGCACCTTGCTTAGTAAATTTTAAGTGGCGAACTTTTTTTTTTCTAATTTCTGGTAATTCAATAGCGGTATATTAGCCGTTTTATCTCGTCACCTGTGTAATAAACTCTCACCAACTAATTTATTTGAGAACGATTAAGATACAATTGAATTGTGCAACTTAGAGCCGCTGTTAGCTACTGCAGCACGCAGAGCTGGGGATGGTTTGACCTGACTTCTCTGCCGATGTCTGTTTGTCTTTCTGCCCATGGGGGGGGGGGGGGGGGGGGGGGGGGGGGGGTGGGGGGGGGGGGGGACTGTGAGCCTATTTCATTCCTGTCGTGTCATTTCTTTGGGTTTCTCGGGGATGACGGCAGTAGCAGCAGTAATGATGTTAGCATATCGAATAACGTTGCGCGAATGATTTCCGTTACCGTGAGTAATACGTGTCCACAGAAGTACAGTATTGTCGTAATCATCACCCCAGGAAAGCAGTGAACAGTTCAGCTTCAAACGCTTGTTCTTTGAATTTGAAGAGGGGGCTCCTGGGCACTTGTAGGCTCTGTCGGCACGCCGGTCACAGGGTATAATACACTGTGCATTAGGTGAAAGGGCCACCCAGGCAGCCGATAAGAGCGGCTAAGTACTACCGCGCGTCATACAGCGAAAGTAGCAAGGTACACTGAACGCGCTGCCAATTACGATAAGCAGGAGTGGAAAAGGAAGCAGAGAACAGAGAACGCTCTCATTATAGCAAAAGCAGCCAGTAGCAAAGAAGCCGATGAGACCATGCGTACTGCCTAGCTCGGAAAACAGAAGCGGGTGAAGACTGGGACAAGATCAGCAGCCGAGCCTAGGGAGTATCAGTATATCAGGAGTATCGGCTACCACTACCTATGAGTCGTTCGCACTACGCCCCTTTCTTGCACTGATTTGTAGGTTTGCATTTATTCTGAACTACAAGGTAGAGCGACTCCTTCCTTCTCATTCCAATACTCTTGGTGCATAGCTCTGTGCGCCTTGTTTTCCCGTGGAAAAG
>NC_139344.1:208101154-208150609 GCF_055883805.1 Amblyomma maculatum
GTGCCAGACTGTCTCTGCCAGACCCCACAGCGGGTGTGTGCTGTTCTTGAGGACGGCAATAGACTAAGAAGAAGGTTCTCTCAAGTGGTCTGTCACCATTGCAGGCAACAACAATGAGGCACATTCCTTCTTGTCTCGAGGCGGGCAAGTCATCGTGCGCATGCGTGGGCTACCTTATGACTGCACGGCCAAGCAAGTGGTAAGCATGTCTCTTTCACTCTCGACTTCATGACGTTTTATTGCCGGGAAGCCTGGGACCGCCAATCAGACTATTTTTGCTCGTGCGGAGTAAAGACAGCTGAAGAGTCAGACTCATGGTGGCGGTAAATACTGACGCCCAAAGCGTAAGACGTGTTCAGCATGACATTCTCCACGCAGCACCTCTATCGTATTGACTGCAATCAACAGCTAGTAGAATACCTCGTATTTTAGGGCGGCCTCTTGCGCTAGTAAGTAGGCGGTCTTTCCTCGCACTCAGTCTCATGCCCACCACTAGGGGCCAGATAAAACTCAGCCCTTCCACTCATCGGCCGAACCAAGGCACGTATTAGGCGATAGTGTACACAGCTCTCTCTCGGTCGAAAAGGCGTCACCGTAACCAATCAATAACTGCGAATAATGTGTCGGGAAAAAACATGTACGCAAGAGTTTTCGTATCAGAATTGTGAAGCAACTGCTCTTTGTGCAGCTTCCAGGCTTGTGATATACCATTTAGCATACATCTTGTAGTGAAGTTGGAGGCTAATTTGTGACAGGGATTTGAACCGCGACAAATGTACCTCCAATTGTATGCCCTTCATTGTAAGCGTAGGTGTCCAGCGAGAAATCAGACATATATTGTGCCTTCATTTTCCCAAAAAACCAAACCAACTGCAGACGCTTAACACAGCGTCAGGCTCTGTGCCACTCTCTGAATGCCAAAAATTGGCGGAGTGAGAGGGCGGTGCTAAAGGCGCTATCGCGTCTTACTTTTAAGGCGAAGTTTAAGAGTAATTTTTGTAATTGCATATATTTGTCAATTATTTTTTCAATTATTGTCGCTGTACGGGCTCGCCAAAAACAAGGACGTACGCCTGCGCTCATAGTTGTCCCCTGTCTAAATCTCCCCCCCCCCCCTCCCCCCCCCCCCCCCCCCCCGAATTTCTAGACTGCGAAAAAAGAAATGTCTACGCTGATGGCAGCAAATTAAGGACCTCATGCACAACGTAAAAGACAGGCTGGAACATGAACGATGGTCAACCGTAGTACCCGACAAGCAAGGCCAGATACATAAAACATTTGGGCTCGTGTTTCCTCAGCTTTCGTAACTCGGGCATCTCCTTAGCGGTGGTTGCCAAAAGCGTTCGCGGTGCACCAGCCTGACAGAAGGCGAGCCCATGGCAAGCGGCGTATACGGTCGCAGGTGGAGTTCTTCGCGTCCTCAGGCGACGGCAGCGAGGCTGGCTCGGAGCCGCACACGAGCTGCCCCGTGATGGACGACGAGGACGGCGTGCTGTTCGTGCGCAAGCCGGACGGCAGGGCCACGGGCGATGCGTTCGTGCTCTTCGACTCGGAGGAAGTGGCCAGCCGCGCGCTTCACAAGCATCGGCAGCTAATAGGCTCTCGCTACATCGAACTCTTCCGCAGCACCACGGCGGAGGTGCAGCAGGTGAGCATGACGCCGCCATGTTGCGCCTCGCTGCAGCTGTTCGGTGGCCTCGATACGCACACACCCTATGGTCCAGGCACCCAATTGAGCGGTGCCCGCCAGGGAACAAGAGTTGAGAGAGGGAGTTTCAGTTCGCACGCCGGGCCAACGTTTCTATAATGTCTTCGTCTGGGCCCAGACGAAGGCATAATCGAAACGCTGGCTCGGCTTGCGAACTGAAGCTTCCTCTCAACACTTGTTTAGTGCTCTTTCATACCTGTCTGGGTGTCATCTAGTTGCATGGCGATTGCTACATATGTGAGTGCCATACCGAGAAGGGCAGCGCGGCTGCCTTGTTTCCTTCATCCGCGGACGGGCATTCCCTTCCGTGGTCGCCGAGCTGATCAGAATCCCTTAAGATCACGTTCATGCACTTCTGAGCTGGGCATGACGTGATCTGTCGTCGTGGGCTGACTACTACTCCCAAGACATGTGTGAGCCTATAAAAATGCTTCACCGAAAAACTGTTCACGGAAACGCGTTTAATCCCTGTCCCACCGTTTATAGACCGGCGGCAATTATACTGCGACAACGCTGCGGGCGCACTTATATGCGAAAATCTGTCGGTGGAAGGGTGCGCAAAGCATATAGCGTCATAGGTCTTGTGTCGGGATGCTTCCGCGGCCTTGTGACAAACCACGTCTCGCAGGAATAGAGGGCGACGTAAACAGAGCCGCCAGCGCGCCAAGGTTTTTTCAGTGGCTAATTTCGTGGTGTCAGCAGGGGTCTTGACTGTGCTTGCTGGTTCCTCTGAACATCTCTAGGCAGTTTGTCAAAGCCCCAGAGAAAGTGAACAAGGTTGGCAGCTAGCGCATCGAGCGTAGCAAGAAGGCATAGCAAGAACATAGCAAAAAAGCATTTCCGTGTCTCTGAAATACTGTCATTTTCCTCCTCACCTCAGACCATTTCCAAACAGCCGGAAGCTCTACAACTTCACTCAGTTAACAGTCACAGACGCCTCGCAGTTTACCTTTCCGAAACTGCTATAATCATGTTCTCCCTCTCTCTCAAGCTAAATTGGCTCTGCATTTTAAGAACTTTTTTCTTTGGACCCCTAACGAGACCGCAGCCGAAGACGTTAACCAGAAATTATTTCATACGCAGAAATGGCAAAAAGATTCTAGAATATCCGAGTCAAGTGATACCATGGCTCGTTGTTGGGCAGCTACACATTTGGTGGAAACCAGTAGATGAAATGCATCATTCAGGGATTACTCTTCGCAACAACACAGTGATCAGTGGTTGGTGTATTCGAAGCTGTTATATAGCGCACCTTGGGGCAAGTAGTAATATATATATATATATATATATATATATATATATATATATATATATATATATATATATATATATATATATATATATATATATATATACAGCGCATGCTTCATTGCACGTTCTTTACCACCCAGTTTGTCACTTGTAAACTTGAAGCTCCGTGAAACAATCCTCGGCGCTGAATGAAACAGTCCTCAGGCAGCACATGATGGCTCGGGATCCGCCCCAGGGGAGTTTTAGAACCTCAGCTCCCAACAGGCTGCAGGAGTGCTCAGGAAAATCCCAACAAACGTCAACGTCCGATTGAAACGTTTCAGAGCCAATAGGCTCTTCCATAAGGTGGCATAGCGCGAATGGACCGCGCCTTTCCACGAACGTAAACTTAATGCACGATTCTTTTTTTTTTTTTTTTTTTTTTTTTTTTTTTTTTTTTACATTTCATTCGGCGGAACTGTAACGTTGTCGGGATGCGTTACCGGCATAAACTGAAACACGCACATTTTTTACGCGAACCAAAAACACACGCTTCCCGTGTTCCTTTGATCGCTGATCTAGACAAAGAGTGCGGCTCATGCTTTGCCATGAAGACTCGTCCTCAGTGCATAGCAAGCACCTGGTTATGCACTGACGTCATGCCACAGGCTCGTATAATCACGCGTATAGACCAACACTGATATGTGACGTAAGCAAGATGCGGCGGCACTGGTGTCGCCAGGCTGGGCCGACTGGGGGTGAAAAAAAAAATGAAAACGGTTCAACGCTGCTGAACCAGGCTGGGCCGACTGGGGGTGAAAAAAAAATGAGAAGGGTTCAACGCTGCTGAACCGAATGTGGAGCGAAATCATTAGATGCGAGTGTCCAAGCGTTGCATCGAACACAACCAGCATTGCATTCTTCTTCTTTTTCTTTTTCTTCATCTTCTTTCTCTCCTTATTTTTTCTTCTTTCTCTTCTTATTCTTCTCCTTTTTCTCCTTTCTCTTCTTCCTCCTCCTTTTCTTCTTTGTCTTCTTCTTCTGGTGGGTGTAAGCTTTGAGTGCTGCAGTGATAGCCTCTTTAACACCCGCTTTTCAAACCATATGAACGTACCTGCGTGGCCTTAGGGTAACGTGAATGCAAGGGACCTGGTAGGCTGATTTTGATAACACCTCCCGTATGAAAGGAGAGGCCCGAGTTGGGAGCTCCTGCCAAACGTAACGTCAGGCAATCCTACATCCTGTCAGTGCGCGACCATGTCAGCTGCTAGATACCGCCTGCCAATTCTTTGAGGCACCTCCTTCAGGCACCTGCGAAATGCTCAAGGGTAGCGTAGTGTAGCTTTCGCTACAAAATTCCAATTGGTGATTTCGGTAAACCTGCTGAGATTGTGTCGGGTCAGAATCCAGAAGAACAGGGTATCGTTCACAAACTTTCAGTTTGCAACATACGAGGTTTTTTAGCTTCTTCTTCTTCGTCGTCGTCTTCGTGTTCCACGGTGTCACGGTAACAAGGTGCCACGCCGACAGTTGAAAACCGAGCGCAGTGTAGCATTCGCATAAAGGGCTTAGCGCCCGTAGGAACCAAGAGTTTCTTGCAGCGGAAAAGTTCGGAAACTTTGCAGTTCGTACGTACAGTTTACACAGAGTGCGCACTGTACATACAGCCTTTGTCAAAGCTTGGAGCCCAGTGGGCTTTTCGTCTGCGCCATGCCGTGCGGCCCCACTGTGCGAACTCTCTCGCAGGTAAGGGGAGCCCTAGAGGTTAGGATCCCAATGTCAGAAGGGGAGGACCATGGGCACGCATGGAAGTCGACCTCCATAGGTGCTGCAGTTGCACCGCTTGAGTGAAAGCTTAGTAGCAGACTCCTCTGGACTCTAAACATTTGACTGAGGCCGTACGTGCTCCCTAACTGTCGAAAGCTGAGCTCTGCACCTATGGTTAGAATGTATTTCGATATTGCATGCTAGCTGCCTCGAGAAATGCTGCGTTGAATCTTACCGTCATTCTAGGTAGTCTCTACAGCTGTGAAAAATTGAGTGCCGCCGCAAAAATACAAATAGTGTCGACGCTTTAAATTAGGTGCCCATGACTACCGCGTGTCATTTCGCGACATTTATTTCGGGGAAGAGGAGAGTTCAGGTATGCGTGCTTTCATCGCGCACGCGCAACTGTCCTCCCTCCATTCCGCGGCACGAGATTTAGCTGTTTTGAAATATAAAAACATAAAATGATTGAGTGGGAAGCAGGAGGGTGTTCGAAATCACTTTAATAGTGTAATAAGAAACCGACTTGGAAACCGGCATGTTAGGACTTTCAGAGTGCAACTTGACGTCCCAAGATTTGAAAAGAAAAAACGTTAGGGGCAATATGGAAACGAGTGGTAATAAGGTCCCCTCCGCCCATTTTTTCAGTCCGCGGTTAGTATGGCCTCAATTGCGACGCCATCATTGGCACCGATTTTCAGCGGGACAGTATAGGGGCGAACGCAGGTGATGAACACTGAAGCGAGGAGAACGCAGGCGCGCCTACACACTCGTGCAGAAGAGAGCACAAGCAAAAGCGACGCAAGCAGAGGGGGTTGGGGGGGAGGGCCTCTCCGTTTTGATGTCTTGGTCACGCGCAACGTCTGGCGTTAGAGCTCGCTCCTCTCGCGCCGTCGGGGCTGGTGTTGGCTCCGTAGCTTCGAACCCCGTCGGAGGCGCGGTACACGTCGACTGTATAACGGGCCCCCTCCCTCGCCCGAGACCGCCACCGCAGTGGGACACACTCGCCGCAGCGACCGAGAGCCGTGAGTGAGGCCAGGGCTGCACCGCGCAAAACCACCTGTTGGGCCCGGCTGCCGAGCCTTGGACGCGGGCACTGGGCTTGAACTGCGACGTGGCACTGGCGATGGCCGCGCCTAGGGCCACGTCGCGTTCAGGGCCCTTGTCGCCACTTGAGTTCTGACTGGTATCCGTTAATGCAATGCAGTGGGAAGCTGTTGAACGCCGAGAGCACCCGCTCAGTTCGTGGTATGCGCAGGTTTCCTTTTTAGTTTAACCGCGAAACGAATATAGTGGTTAACAGAGTGTTTCGAGATCGCAGCGACTTTGGGCGTTTCGGTGCACCTAATTCGTCCGTCCAATTGGTGCGAGGCTGGTCACAGGTGACCGCGAACGACGGCAGGTGCGCACCGGTAGAGAGTGGGAGGGAGCATATTGAAGATGGCGGTCATAGTGATCGGCACAGGACGACGTCTCTGCGCATCCCGGCCAGCAAAACACAGCGCCGGTGATGTGAACGCGGACAAGCGCTGTACAAGCGGTCCGCGTGCCTCGGCGGCATTGTCTTGAGGAACGGCGCAGCTGGCGCGGCCGTCAGTTCAGTGGGCGCCTGCTGCGTGCCTTTGTTCGCCAGTCGCTTCGTGGAAGCGGGCTCCCTTCGAAGCCGAGCGCTCGCGCCTCCCTATGCCTCCAGTGTGGTAGCCTGGACCCCGGCTGCACCCGCTGCTGCTGCCCCGTGGTGTGTGAGTACCGCGCGCTGCTGCCGGCCACGCTCGGCCCGACACCGCAAACCCCGCGCCAAGGTCACAGCTGGCGGAGGGCCGCGCTCCGGCGCCGGGTCCGGCCACGTTGCAGCATCAGCCGCGACGTTGCCGCATTCGGCCCCAACGGCCTCCGCCGCTAACGTTTGCGAAATATGCACCCCTGTACAGCATGCTAGCCAACTACGCGCTCAGGATTCCGCATGAAGCGTAGTATATATGCTTTTTGGTTTACGATCCGCGACGCGTTCTCTCTTTATACCCGACTAAGCAAATCGCTATGCTGTAGCGACTTGCGATGTTGATCATATGCTCGTTTAAAGCATGGTGAGCATGCATGCGTAACCGCTGCGCCGCAAGGACTGCGAGCAAGCGCTTTCAGCGAAAGTGTGGTGTTGGTCACGTCCCCCGAGTAGGCGAAAGGTGCTTTTTAGAGGCGCCCCGTAGCGAGAAGTCAAAAGAGAATTGTGTACAACGTGTTCGCGTAACGTTCCACCTGGAAGAAGTCAGTTATGTTCTTCACTATAGGAGAAGTTTAAAATGCCGTTGTTCTGAAATCAACCTTATCAAGAGCGTTCGAGAGAGCGTTTTATGCGCTGACGGAAAATCCAGTCGCATACTCTCGTCCGACAAAGCGAACATTTAAGTGCGATGCAATTCGCGTAGTTCGCCATAGCTTTACGAGGTCGCTCCTGCGGGACGGCGCAGTCACGAACTTGCGTCCAGCCGGTCGCCCAGCTGCAGATGATGCGCAAGGAAACCACCTCCGCTAGTCTGGATGGCATTTTATACGTGGCAGCAACGAACGGCACTTTCCGGGCATTCTGGATGGAATAACTCACGTGGAGCGCGCAGTAACCTCCCCAGGCGCACAGACTGGCACGTTAGCTCGAGTCAGTGCACAGCTTCCTTTCTGTTCTTTTTTTTTTTATTATTAAAATATTTATAGTGGACCACGCGTGCGAAAGGAATAACCGCGCGTAGCGGGTGGCTGTAGGCGTATAGATTGTCGGAACGCCGCACCAATTTGTTTGCATAGTGAAGCGCAAAGTGCACGAATTCGTATGGACGTGACTGCGCACTGAAGAAATACGACAAAAAAAAAAAAAAAAGAAGAAGAAGAAAAAGGGCAGGTCGGCGCAGGGAAGAGATGTTAGATAGGACAGCGCCCTTCTGTCTGTATAACGTTCTCTGTTTTGCTTCGCCGGTGTCTTTCTCTCCAAAATCCGGGCTTTTTTGGGCGGGATATGTCCAAACTGCGTCGAGAGAAACCACGTGCCGTAATGACGCGAAAGAAAGGGGACATGAATAGTCGCTGTTAGCTTCTTTGCCCACTGCTCAGTGGGCTTAGCGACATGCGAGACCGGTTCAATGGACCCGATAGCTTGCTTCACCATCTGCTCCCGCTGGACAATGAGGCAGGAACTGCGTAATGCGAATGACAACGCGAGAATAGCAAGATTCTGTTCTGTGCAGGCTTAAAATAATCGTGTGGTTGGTACTGAAGAATAGCGGTCTTGGCGAGTCGTAAGCCGGAACAAACCGCAAAAGTATTTAAACTCCAACAACCGAAAACCTGTAATTTTGTGTTTTTGTACTTATTGCCCTGTTCGAGTTTTTTGGTGCCCACTGTTCACTTACGGCCTCGTTTTACGGGCAGGTTAAATTGCTGTTCAACCGCGCTGCAATCGACTGCACATTTCGCAAAACTCCATTCAATCACTCGATCATTTGATCGCGCTATATGCACAGCCTATATACCAATAAGCGGAAATAGCGTTTTATTCTGGAACTTTCTTACTTTGGGCAAAATTTATTGACTTTTACTTTACTAGATAACAATTCCTGCACAAGCTTTTGTACAATTTGCGCACTGCCCTGCTGAACACATCACGTATATCCAGTCTAATGCTGCAGAGCTATATCCTCCTGAGACCCGGCTATGGGGATTTGTCCAGTATAATGTATACTAAGTATTCAGACGGCACTCCTTTAGCAAGGCATCCATCCTCATAAAACCCCACTGTCCAATATATTGGATAGAGTCACTCGATAAATTTCAGAGTACCGTGAGGGTCCCATCGCATGCTGGCAACCATGACTGGCACGGCCATGAAGCTTCCAACTGCTCGAGGCGCGCCTCTAAAGCAGCTATATTCAAGTCAAACGCAGAGGACATTTTGAAAGCAGCAAGGGCATTTGCCTGTGCACTGCCTTGAAAAGCAGCGCAGCTGCATCAGAAACAGTAGAATTTGCGAACTGCGAACGGTAAGCTTGTATGGAAGGCTGGGCGGCTCTCTGCATGCGGATCATTCCAGTCCTTCCAAATACCTGTATCGATTAACGCGACACCTTGCCATTTTGTTGGGATTTCCGTGGTATTGCAATCACTTTCTTGCCTTCCTCGAGTACCACCGTGAATGATCATATTGAGTGCTTCTCTATGGCGATGCAGATGCCAACTGTACGTCGTCGCACACTTTGGCGCAGTCACTCGTGCTTGTTTGTTAAACATCTTTATTGATGCAATCAAAATCGTTATCATTAATCGTTATCACTCATCGCTAAACATTTGTACCCGTTTCCAGTCAGTTGCGTTCATTCAAGTCGTTGTTTGACGTATTGGTCGTTTCGTAGTCATGATGAGTCATTGTAATCATTATCACTCATCGCTTAGTTTTACTCGTTTCCAGTCAGTTTCGGCCATTCAAGTCGTCCTTTGACATATTGGTCCTTTCGTAGTCATGATGAGTCATTCCCATTCACTGTAGTCATTACCGCTCATAGCTAAGAATTTTTATACGTTTCCAATCAGTTACACTCATTTCAAGTCGTCGTTTTACTAATTGGTCGTTTCGTAGTCATGAGTGATTCCTAGTCTTTGTAGTCATTGCCACTCATAGTCATTACCTCGCGTGAGTGACGGGTCCAATAAAGCTGCTATATTTCGTGGTCATGAAAGAGAGAGAGATTTCAGCTGTCGCCTAAGGCACACTTGGGTATCGCTTTAGTTTTCGTTATAATAATTAATTAGCAGAATTTAATGAATAAAATTTAACCCGGCGAAGATAAATGTTTCAAGTACAGAATAGAAAAGTAATGTTCCATTGCGTGATCGAAAATTCTTTCGGTTAGACAGCAAAGTGCCCAATTTCAAAACATTTTTTTTTCCTGCAGCAGCTTGAACATTACATCTATCTGGAAAAAACAGAGACAATCTCGGTTCTTAAAGTTTCTTTAAACGGCATAACAATACCCCTTTCCGACAAATAGTTACGCTTCAGATTACTTGGAAATGGAAAAATCTCAAGAACTTACGGAACACCACTGAACAGAGATTTGCTTACAAAGCATGAAGAGCAGCTCCACTTTTTCAACGCTAGCCTTCGTTCAGTGCTGCCGCTTCTTAAATAAGGCGCGCGCGAAATCAAAATTCCCCGCGGGAGCAACACGAGCTCGGAACATTCTGCTTTCGGCGGCGCTCCCTTACAGGCCGATTATTGGCCGATGACATGGCGTGCCAGACTTCGCAGCCTCCGTTGTCAGCGCCCGTGTGCGGCCACGGTCATCGCTCAAGTACCGATTCAAGCGCTTTCTTCATGCGCTCGAGAAATAATGCTTACAATGATCTATTTTCAGAAGTTCCGTCATACGATCCTTATTTTTAGGCTTTGCCAGTGGTTCAAAACGTAACCATCCAGATTTATTTAAATAACTGATTCAGTGCAAAGAAAAACTGCGTTTCTGTTCTTCGGAAATGGCCATCAGGCGGCTTCAATCTCACTGCTGCTGCAAGTTCTACTTTCTTAAAAACTCTCGACTCGTATTACGTTAGGCTTCGTTCAAGATTAAGACGGGGAACTGGAATATAGCGCCCTTAGGAACACAATGTTTTGAAAACTGACGACGACGGTTGTTCTCGACCTATGTACAGAGATTTGAATCTTCATAGGTTTAGCACTACGTGACTGAAAAGGAGGTACCAGTGCGGCCTGAAGACCTTCGGGTAAGGTTGTAGTCCGAAACACGTATTTTCTTGACGCTGATCGCATCCTTCTCCCGTTGTCAACCCCGTTAAACAGAAAAATAAAATTAATTAAATTTAAGCCTCCACCTGGGCTCTTTCTGATGAAGGAATGCGTATCACTGGGTGCATTGGTCTCATTAGCGACTTTGCCCCGGACTGCTTTCCATGGATGGGCTGACGCTGCGTGGATGCCGCAGGTGCTGAACCGCACCATGGACCCGCGGACGTACGACACGGCGCAGCCGCTGATCGCGTCGCTGCCCCAGGTGCCGCTGCTGCCCCAGCAGATGCTGCCATCGCGCTCGTCGCGCAAGGACTGCATACGGCTGCGCGGGCTGCCCTACGAGGCCCAAGTCGAAACCATCCTCGAGTTCCTGGGCGAGCACGCGCAGGCCATCGTCTACCAGGGAGTGCACATGGTCTACAACGCGCAGGTGGGCGTTCTTTTCACCCAATCCTACTTATAGTCTAGTTATTGACACCATTACAAGTATGGACTGAGTGAAAACCTAGTTCAGCTTAAATTTATGCAGTCCCGCTGTATGCACCAACTATATGGGTAAACGGCACCTTTTCGAAAACAGCCACTAAATTGTGGTGCTGTGAACGACACGGACAGGGAAATTCATTTCAGGCGCGGTCAGTGACCTATAAAGAGACCATAGCGGAGCAACGTTCCTTGCGCCGTCAATCCCCGTCCTACCTCGGCATGCAGATTAAGAGAAATAAGATAGGGGAGGAATTATTGAACATTTTATTAGGACGAGGAGTGTAAAATGCTCATTTGCCTAATGAAAATAGGAAGCGGGTATGGAAAGCGAGCCGAAATTGTGACTTGCAAAGAAGACAAGATGGGAAGGGAAAAAGGAAAACAAAAAACCTCGCTAGAATCTTATACTCAACCTCAAACGATTATTTTATCGTTTGTTTACGCAACAGCTATATGTTTAAAAGCTACAGTCGTTATGCTTGTGGTAGTGCCCACGGCATTAAAACAATCTTGTTTAGGCAGGCCGTCCAACGCACGTTCTACCGCATCCAGTACGCTGCAAAGTCAGTTGTAAATTTCGCCACTTTTTACCATGACGTGTGTTTGCGTTTCTCTTCTGTTGTTTTTCAATCGAGTGAAGAATGTGCGGTATTTGCCGCTGAACTTGCGCCTTCTTCAAGGCCGCCTGCTACTGCAGCGTATTTTCATGCGCATTTTAATAACTGTTCAAACTTTATGCACTTGGACTTTCAAAGCGACATGGATTTTATAACTGGCTGGGACACTTAGCGAATTCTTGCTATGATAATCTCTTATAGTGTTCAGGTTCCTGGCTTAATGCGGCATGTTGCCTCATAATCGTCCAGCGGAGAAGCTGGACTATTACGAACGAACCTGCCACTAAGCATTTTATAAATGCGCAGAAACGTAGGGCGTTCGAGATGATCGACAGCTGGTACATAACCGCACGAACTGCCCGAAAGGGAAAAGACGCTGCAGAAATAATGGAGATCAGGCGCTGTCCTCGGTTTTTTATTCATCTTTATGCGCAGGTTCATTACCTGCTGGTCACTTGCCGTTTCCTGCTGCGTTCCTTAGCAGAGGCGGATCTATGAACCGTTCATGTTCGCCCCGCTCCCTGCTCCATGCACTATACTTGTATAAGCTGTGAATATTTTGTTACTTACCGGTTTACTTCTCACTGTACGGAGGAAAAGTTACCTGATTGTTTTTATTTTTGTGTCAAAATTAGTTGTTCTTCAGCCACCTATAGAGGGGCGCCATTCTGTCGACCAAGCAACACAACGAACGGGTAGCATGTCCGCTCGCCTAAAGACGCGAGAAAAACAAACAAACAAACAAACTTGGATTTGTTGTGAGGTATAGTGTGTTAGGTAGGTCATGGTAAAGAACGCTTTTTTTTTTTTTTTTCGCAAGAGTTTCACTTCTCATAGCAACGCTGTTTCAGTGCTCCGAGTGATACCAGTCGTTCTTCCAGCGTAGTCCACAAAATCCAACGTCGCCCAGCTGGAATTTCAGCGCACCTCCATCGAATCCCAGCAAACACCATCGTCATTAGTCAAAGTCATGGAGGCTAACATACTGGCTTTACGCTGGAAATCACTGAAGGGCATTCGTTTTGCAATAGGCGAAGCAAAAGAAAAGTGAAGGACTTGCGAAGAACTTGTTCTGCACTGCGCGGCACGCAGGGGATAAGGAACTTAAGCTTTCAGCTCGGACGCAATAATAATAATAATAATAATAATAATAATAATAATAATAATAATAATAATAATAATAATAATAATAATAATAATAATAATAATAATAATAATAATAATAATAATAATAATAATAATAATAATAATAATAATAATAATAATAATGTGTTCGATACTGGTGCACTTGCTAGAGCAGTACAGAAATGAAATAGACCGCGAATAAAGCTATCACGAAACTGTCCCATTATTTGGTTCCTTGCTGTTTTGATTTGGGAAGGTTCTACTCTAGCCGATGCTAGACCTGCAGTGCCAGTTCGAGGCGTCAGCCCTTGGGCTGCGCAAATTAAGAAGGGCAAGGTCAATATACTTCGACCGTAGTACTGATGAAAGCATCACAAAGTCGTCTTTGAAAGCCGTGAGCATGCGCTCGTGGAGCGACTCTGGAGCGTGCGCTCATGTCTCGGTCCAGGGGCAGCCATCCGGCGAGGCCTTCATACAGATGGATTCGGAGGACTCTGCCTTCTTAGCAGCCCTGCAACGCCACCATCGCTACATCATGGGCAAAAAGCCGCGCTACATCGAAGTGTTTCAGTGCTCCATTGACGACATGAACCTGGTGCTAACGGGAGGCATCCCCGTACAAAGGCCCCTGCTCTCTCCAGGTGAGCTGCCGCGCTGCCTCCTCTCTTTCTACGAGTGCAGCAAATGCTCGTTCCGTGCCGTGTAGTATATTCACGACCACGAGGCTGTCGCCAGCCCTTGGAAATAAAGGCGCTGCCGAGGGCTGTGCTCGATTTGCTCTTGTTGCCGCCTGAGCGCGCTTCGCTTGGTTCCTTTATCCTCGTGCCACTGTCGTAACTGGTCAGAAAGCGTGTTGCGTGGCGTACAAACTGGCCCGTAAGGCGACCATCGTTTTGTTCGCCCATTTTTCAATGTTATAGGCTAGATATACCGGACGCAAGGCCGATTCGCTTGAGAGGTGTAATGCAATGCTTTCTTCACTTTGACTTCGGCGCAGGCTGCCTGCTGAGAGAGCTGAACGCCTTGTGTGCGTACAATTCAATAAGTAGCCGCTTAGTCAGGTATTATCGGGATTACTCTACAGTTTGTGTAATTGGCAATTTTGTGGACTTTTTCTTTTTCAGAGCAAAGCATTAGATTCACTCGTGCGAGTGTTTCTTTTTTGGGTTGGTAGCCAGACAGGAGTGACTGTTGCTTTGTGGTAGGGATTGTTAGAGAACGGCATGGTGCACGAGCCCTGTTGAAGCAGCACGGGTTATGTCTTGTCGATAGGATGGACGCACAAGAAGAACACGGAAACGGGTCCAGGGGCGCATTTACACCTTGCCGGTTTGTGACTGGTGCGCGTGATTTTCTTGGAAGCAACCTCACTCACACTCAGCAGGCGACCCTGACCTGTCCGTGTTCTTCCGCGCGCTCCCTGCATGCGGTTGGTGCGTAGCACGGTCGGTGCACTTGCCTCACTGTGTGTCTGCCTCGGGCGGGGGGGTGCAGCGGCGGGGGCCATGCTTCCGCCGGCCCCGTACGGCGCCTATCCGTACGTGCAGCCTCCGGCGCCCGTGCTGCCGGCGGCCACCATGACCACCCTGGCGCCGCGGGTGTCCACCTACTACCCGCCCATCTTCTACTGGTCCTACCCGAGCCCCCCGGTGTCCCCAACCACGTACTACCCCCACTCGGCAGGCCCCACCATGGTAATTTTGCGCGGCCTGCCGTATAGCTCCACGCCCCAGGACATTCTAACCTTCTTCCAGGGCTTTCCAGAGGTCAGGGCTTTTTCCTTCTTTTTCTCTTGGCTCTTCCGGGACACGGCGCCCCGCACGCCTCCTGTGTGGCGGGAAGCGGGCTTTCCCCCGTCGGTTGTGGCCAATGGGCAGTCAGCGTACACCTCAGGTGCGGTGTGCCGGGCGGCGTGTCTCGGCGGTGTGTGTGCATTGGTTTGTTGTGGGGGATGCTGGTGTGCGGGCTGTTTGTTTTTAATCTTCCTACTAATATCGGCTGTATTAACGCTTCGTGTGTGGAACTGTGGCTGCTACCGACTGTTGGCTGGTGTTTGTTGCTGATGCGCCGGTCTGGAGGGCACGCAGTTGGAACGGGTTGTGGCAGAGCATGCGTACTACACAGGGACTCCTCTTCTCTTTCCCTCTGCACAGCGCCCGCGGTGGCGACCGCTCTGCGTAGTGTTTGTGGGAAGCGTATTGTTGCTGGGTTTCACATTGCTGCTACCATCAGTGGTAGCTACCAACAGTGTTTTCGTTCCAACTTGTAGCAAGTGTGTTTGAAACTGAAAATTTATTTCCCAGCGGCTTCATTCGGATTTGCGTCTCGCTCGAAACAATGATTATCGACTGCGACCCGAAATGTAATCAGCACTCAACAGTAAATGTATTGTCGGGCTAAAAATGCCGTCAGCGTGTTAATGTGTCAAACGGTTTAATTATTGCCGGTCATTGATGAGCGCGGCTGTTCATGGTCAGTCCCTCTTGACCACTCTCCGCACTGCGCCGCTTGAATTCCGCCGTCCACGTTTACTTCTTCGCTGCAGTTGAGAAGCTGAGGGCAGAAGGCTATTTTGGACCAGCGAACGGGGTCGGAATAAACCGATTTCCCGCATTGTACTTGCCCCCTTCTTATCAATCAGCTGGCTCTGTGAGCTGCGGATTGAAGCCAGCAGTATCGCTGCGCATTCGAGTAGAAATAAAGAAACAGAATGACATTCGAATAGAAATAAACAAGAAATAGGCAGGACAAGTAGTGCGGAGAGGATAGCCTGTGGTCGTTGAGGGTGACAAATTGGATTCTAAGGGAAGAAAAACATAACAGGGGGCAGCAGAAAGTTAGGTGGGCTAATGAGTTTAAAAAGTTCGCAGGGATCAAGTGAATGCAGCTAGCACAGGGCCGGGTTAATTGCAGGAATATGGGAGAGACCTTTGCCCTGCAGCGAGTATAGTCCGGTCGATGGTTAATAAGATGAAGGAGGCGAACGACATAGAGGAAAACACATATACATTGTAAAATAGAGCATTCTTGAAGGATTCTACGACATCGACTCGCCACTAGGTTGAGAGATGGTCAAAACGTCGTTGCCGCTGCTCTCGGTGTATACGCAGATGAGCTTTACGTTGCCGTCGCATCAGTAAAAATTCGATATCCAGCTACAAATGCGTGCGCTGAAATGTCGGTAAAGTTATAAAATGAGAGTTGTAAAGTTATAAAATAAATATAAATAAAAAAACATTAAGTAACGCACTTTTAAATTCGACACACTCCCAAACCACCTTCAAACATTGGTCACAAATCTGCCCCTGACTGGCGACAAGTCACCGTAGGTGCATTTTCCTCCGTGTAATAAAGGCGTTTATTTTGGACGGAAGCGCACCGGCATGCGTGAGACGCGATTACGTAGCGTGCCCTGTGCATGTCAAGATTTTCGCTTAGACGCGGTAACCGCGGTGTGATGTAGAGAGAAGCAGTGCACGTGTAATGGCTATGCGACCTGATTCCACCTGCATTATTCTTTTCTTTTTTCTTTTGCAGCGATGGCTCAGTCGCCCTTTCGCTTGTTACCGGAAAGTCTGCGCTGACATCACAAGAGCTGATTTATTTTCCGTGCCACTAGTATACTCAGAAATTCAGGAATTCTGGACAAGCGCATTCATCAAAGAAAAGTTCTTTATGAGCGTATAGTATTTTATTAGCGTTTCGTAAAATTTCGCCATAAGAATGAGTGTATACACTCGCGGATCCTTCTCGATGACTCTTCTAGGTTTCGCTATTTCTTATAAAAACCTCTAACTTCTGAAGCAAAGTTAATATATTGTTCAGTTGGCACACGATCATAAGTGATGTCCCAGATTTGGCCTGGAAGCGCGGATATTGTCAGCGTTAAAATAGCGAGCGGCGGCGAAGAAGCTGGCGGGAAGCAAACGCGTGCTGCGCGGCCTTGTTCGCCCCCGTTGCAGTGCTACCGAGTTCCCGGCAGCCGCGCAAGGCCAGCGGCGCTTTGTCGGGACAAGAAGCGGCGCCATATTTCCTCGTGGCTACGCGAATGTGCGCTCCACCCTGCGCACTATACTTGAACCTTCAGTGCGTAGCGGCACATGGAGCCACGTGGAAGAACATGCGTTTCTGTAGTTTTCATGTTTGTTTTTTTTTTTCTTTTGCGCGATCTCGCATAGGCGCGGAAAACGTGAGTGGAGAAGCGTCTAGAAGAGTGCCATAAGAAGTGGCAAATTGTAAACAGAAAGCGGAATGCGTAGATTGCAAAAGGAACTCGGAGAAATGAGTTTTGTGCGCATTTTACCCTCCTTTCCGGCCTCCTTTATCCCTTGCTTTCTATCGCGACTGCGACTGTAGTTTTACGGGTCGCGTCGCGCAGCAGGAAAGAAAAATTGTATGCTACAGTTTCTTTTTCTTTTTTTTTTTCGTGTGAATTCTTTCTGTGGTATTCTTTTTATTTATTGTTAGTTTTCGGACAGGTTTGGGTTGGAGGTTAGCGCATCGAATTTTATACTGCTTCAACCAGCCACATAGGCCACATAGGCCGCATGCACCTCCTCCTTTATTCGCCTCTTTGCTAGATGGAAATTGTGTGAAAGGAGGAACGGAAATAACGCGCGCCTCTAAAATGTGGGCCATAAAATTCCTTGATAGTGCATAGTGGTCGTATACCAGCGTCATAGCGTAGTCAACTCAGCCAATATTATTTATGGGCAAAAGTAAATATGCTGGCGAGACCGCGGGGTCACGTCTGCACAGTTGACATGAAAGCAATACAACTGAGTTAATACGAATACCAATTCAGAATACATCTCTCACTTGACCGTACGGCGCGATTCGCAATTGGTTTCGTCTCCGCTGCAATCCCAGCGATACATGGCGGCCCAAGCGGTGGTATGTGGGTCTTAATGACGTCACATGCCGTACCGCAAAACGGTGTCCGAGTTCGGAAAACAGCGCTCAGAACTGAGCAAGAGTCGGTGAGCGCAGACAAGCGGACATAAGACGAGATGAAGGGGCAACTGTTCAGTGCGGTGGCCTCGCCTTCGGGGTTTCGGAAACTTCGGGTGCCATGCAAAGTTCGCCGTATTCTGTTTGAAGCTGCCCAATGATTATAGGAACTCCGCTTACGTTGTCACAGCTGCATCACGTGATGTTAGGTCACTGTTACCTACACTGGTCATTTTTTTTAAAGAAATTTTAATGATGTATCTTTCTATTGCAGCGACTAGCGATTGACAAAACAGTAACCTGACTTATGCCTGCGAAACTTGTCTCAGTCAGTGGTGAACTAGTCGACAGTGCATTCGCTGTTCTCGAGTCGAAAGCAAGATGCGGTAGCTCTATCACTTGCATTCTCTGCAGAGTTACTTTGCGTAGATGGCTTAAACTTACGACTTCAACATAACATTTGGTTTTATTTTCTCCTGCATCTTGCGATCAACGCGGCGCTCGATGGTTTAATAAATCTACATGAAACAACCAGCTGTTAAGGCCGCTCTTACTAACTAGGATAAGCGTAGGTTCAGTGTTAGCGCGCATGTTGTGCTAGCTTCAACACGTTTACAGGGGCGGCCATTATTCCCCCATTTCGTCAGCCGTGTATATTTGCGTACAGCGACAGCCAAAGCTAGGGAAGCCCAATGGAAACGTATGCAGTCTCGCGGCTGGCAGTCCCTAGCCGCCATCAGCACCCTTGTCGGAGCTGCCGGACGAGGGCCAGAGAGTGAACGTGGCGCCTCTCTGCGCAGCTTACGGCTGACTGCATCCAGATCCAGCGTAACTCGGACGGGCGCCCTAACGGCGAAGCCGTCGTGACCTTCCCGAGCCGTGCGGAGGCCGAGCGAGCCATCCAGGAGAAGAACCGCCAGAACATCGGCAGCCGCTACATCGAGCTGTTCATGGCATGATGACCGGTGCGAACCTAGAGGCGGCGGCGCCCAGGAATGCTCTCGGGTCCAGCGACTCGCCTCATCAGCGCCGAACTGCCACGTTGTCTCTCAGCGTCCGTTCTCCCGGTTAGGCTTGCGGCCACCAGTCGCTACAACGGTGGCGGGTGGCCCGAGCCCCTTCGGATGTGGTCCAAGCCCGCGTGACCTTCCTTCTGAGTTGCCTCTCTCTCTCTGTCTCTCTCCTCCCCACCCCCTCATCCGCGATTTTGTATTTTTAGCTTACTTTTGCTATTGTTCCTTTGTTGTAAGTGTTTTTTCTTCTTTTTCAATTGCGCTCTTTGCTGTTGCGAGTGCCCCTGAACTTTATTTTTTGTCCCGAGTGATAGCGCACGGCGTGCGAGGTTGACTACCCCACGTGCGGACCAAGCCACCTCGACGCGACGCTTTATTCTTATCGTACTGCGCCTGCTCTTTCTTGAGGCACCCGCAAAGATAACAGCAAAATCACGCTGGTCTTCCCGTAGTGCGTTCAGTATCATTAATAATCAAACTGCAACCAGTTACCTTAAGTGTGTTTGTGGTCTTTGACAAAAGACCCCAGTCTCTGTCCACTCACGAGTATCTTCTGCCATCATCCGACCGTGCTGCACGGTTGCTCCCAAACATGTCGCGTTGAGACAAGCCGCTTGGCTGTTGTACAATGCGTGCGCATTCACAAAACGTGCCTTACGCAAGTGTCCTTCATTTGGCGAGCCGTCCTAGTGCCGGCGTGCAGAGACCGACTGAAGTGGCGCATTCTTTCGCCGTGGCCAGGAGTGAGCGCACCATCTCGCAGGTCGCCCGCTCTCTCCGCCCCGTCACTCATTCAGCGCGCCTCATTGCCTCGTGATAAGCGGCATAGAGGATGGTCTCTTTTTTTTTTCGTGTGCTCTTTTCCCGTTTTGTTTGTTTCATTTTTGTCGACCCATACACGTCCGTCCAGCTACCGACCATATGCATTTCTGAGCGGCGCGTTAGAAGCGAGAAAAAGGAGAGGCAACAGTATTCACCTTTGCCGCTCCCAGTGTGTGCCTGTTCTGTATGTGCGCGCGTGCCTTCATGCGGTTCCTGAAAACCGCCTCGTTTGTTGTCGTCCACAAAGAAAAAAAAATGGCCGCGGACACAGTGCAAGACGTAAAAAAAGCAACCATGCAAGCGGCGGCGCAGATCGCCGTGGTTCCGTGTGACCCTACTGTTATTTATTTACGAAGCAGTGCAATTGTATAACTCCTCCTGCCCCATGTGGCGCTTGCGAAGCGAGTGTCCGATCTCGTGTGCCTGTTTGCGTTTACTAGGCGCGGTCACCGCGCTCCCAGCGCCAACCGCCTTGGCGACTGTGGATCGCCATCCGGCTGCCGACGCATGCCTGTTTGGAACCGTGGCGCCAAGAGATGGCGTTGTCCGCGCCGCCCGCAAGTCCCCGGCAGTGCTCTAGTTCGTATAACGAAAGCTAGTGCTGTGTTTTCATTGCGCTCCCACTGTTCTTTTGTTTTGACTCCTTATCACTAGCCTGCCACGCCCTTGCGGCCTATTTTCGATAGCACCAAGTGCCGTTGCGTTTTGTGTGTGTGTGTGTGCGCGCGTGTTTTTGTTACTGTCAAACTCGGTGTTTTATTTGTGTTTAATTGCAGTGATAATCATACACCAGGTCCCTCTCCCCCCCTCCCCCTTTTTTTTCTTCTCTCCTTGTGTTTTTGCCCACTCGTTTAGCAGAGCGCCTTAACGAATTGCTTTATACTGCTCTTGTGTGCCTCGCCTCTGCAGTGTGCGTGCGCGTATGATATTTTTTCTCCTCAGTGTATATATACTATGCTTCGTTTGCACCTGACCCTCTTTCCTCACTCGATGCTCCTCTCTTTCCCAAACCGATTTGAGCTACTCTAAATGTAGTAAATGTGTACATATATATACACCACCACTTTTCAACGCGGCGACATTCACTCTGCCGACCCTCTTGGCCGGCTGGATTTTGTCTCAAAGTTGAAACCTTAGTCGACGTTTATGTCTCGCAAAACCAGTGATGTGTTATCGTCCATAAGCTCGTCCGTGTTCACGCATATAAAAGAAAAAAAACCTCAAAAGGAAAAAAAAAAGTGAAAAGTTATAAAAAAAAAAGAGAAAACATTGAAAGAGCTGTTTGGCTTCTGTCAATAAAGAACGTAACTAAAACGTGTGTTAATTGCCTGCGCAATATGCGGACAGCGCAAACGTTTGTCCAGCCTGTGCAAAACATTGTCGTCATATCTTGGGTACGGGCATGCCAGAAGATTGAAGTTTTGTTCCAGCGCCATATTATATCATCGTGTGCAACTTTTGCCCAATTTTTCCATGTGACAACAGCGCCGTAACAGAACGTGCGCAACAAGAAACCGTGAAGAAACCGGTCAGGGCTAAACGATTCGGCGCGGAAGTCAGCGAAAATGAGGGCACCGAAAAGGCCTGGCCGCACATGACGTCTTGTCATGTGCGCGCCTTTTTTGGTACCTTCGTATAATTAGGCCCTCTGTTTGCTGCCAGCAGGAGCCGCGCCGCTAAGGCCCCTTGTCTCTGTAGTTTCGCGGTGCCACCTGGCACTGCATTTATCGTTCGCATTTTACATTTAACTGCCCCAATACACTAAAGGGCTGGGCGTCACAAAGCTGTGAGAACTTGACTTTCATTCATCCAGGTTCCGTCCAAATCCTTACGCCAAGGTAACAGGTTTGAACTGGGCAAACAAACATGTGTTGATTTCCCTAGACAGAACGCAATCCAAGAAGGTTATAATATACCTCCATGGCGTGACCTGACTCTCGCATCATCGGTTTGGCCCACCGCTCCCCTCCTTTTCTTTTTTTGCAACCGGCGGCAGTTATCGTGGAGATAGATAGATGCATTTATTGAAAGGAAAAGGCAGAGAGGTTGGCCCGAATAATTCAAATCTGGCCTGCTACTCTGCACTGAAGGTAAAATATGCAGGCTATCCGAGAACGCGTCCAAGGTCCACTCCTTGCCGCTGATACTGAGCTGGGAGGGCACACCACTGGCGGCACCTTGTGAAGTTGCGTGTGCATCCAAAACTTGCTTGAGCAAACTTGTGCGCACTACGACTACAACTTTTGCATTGACACGTTTTCTCTCAAGGGAATAATTTAAAAAGTGGTAATTAGTATTTGCCAATTAATTGACTTTAATGAATGCAAAATTACTGCAGATTAGCATAGGCAGCTCTGAACAGCTCTAAATTGATTTCATTGGGCTGGGGTCCAGCGTATTTCTTTAAAACCTCGGTTACATTTAGCTGGGGCACCCTGTATACACACACAATCTGCAGACACCACACCTTTGGCGGTTATATTTGGCGTGTACCCAATTTACAGTGGCCTCTCCCCTCGGCGCCATCACTAGAAATCATTGCCGCAGAATGCATCACGTTATTGGTGCGTAAAAGGCGTATCGAAGGACCTCTTAGCAAATGGCGCGCACTGTCCAACTGCGGGAGCCCGTCGTTGATTATTTATGCAATCTTCACGCGCTAACTTTTAGTACAGAGTACATTTTTGCAAATTTGTTTCGTATTTGCCGTCTAAAACAGCCAAATTAGCAGGAGTGGCGTTTGTTAGCGAATCATATCTACTTGCAAACTCAGCGCTTTAATGAAAGGGTAGATGTCTGTAGACTCATTCGCAATATTTTTATTTCTAATTCTTAAACTAACGAATGTATGCTCATTTTGAAAAGTAAGCCCAAAAACGGCGGCAAGAGCCAAGATGACGCCGTCTAAGTGTTTTGCTACCAGATAGATGCTGTTCAGCTGTCAGACATGATCGTTTATACACATTGATATCCAAGTACGATCAAGTAATATCTGTAAAGCAGTGGGAGGTCAAGTGAGCAACAGTCCCACGCAAAGGTAGCCGGGCTGGGAACACTTAAAAAGCGGTTTGTCAGGCAGTCATACTGGCCGATAAGTTAATTCTTAGACCCCCCGTTACGTTTTTTAAGTAAATTTGTCGAATTAACATCCTCAACTCGCGTCAGAAAAGCAAATCTTCAAAGCAATCGACAAAGCAACAAAAGCTAAAGCTACCACAGCGACGACGCTGGGCCTGCAAGTAGGTCATAAAACGCTTCTGAAAATAATATTGTTACGAGGTTTATTTACACGTCAGATGTTAGATGCGCTGGATGTTAGCACATCCTGACCGGAGAGACCACGCTTCCTCTTCTGCTTCTCCCACCACACCTCATCTTCCTCCAATACAGGACCGCAGGAAGTGCGTGACACTGCCACCTTCGCAGACGATGCCCGGCGGACGAGTCAAGGTTCGTCACGTAGATAGCAGTGCTTCATGCGGGCCACGTGAACTACTTGAGTCTTCCGAGAACGACGGCCGTGGGTGGTCAGGCGAGAGACTACAAAATTGGCTGCAGGCGTTCGAGTACAACAAAAGGGCCTGCATACTGATGCAACAGTTTCTGGGACAAGCCGCGCTTACGCAATGGCGTCCAAAGCCACACCAAGTCACCAGGGTCATAATTAACATCTTGGTGACGCTTGTCGTAGCGTTGCTTGTATAGTGTTCTTGGGAGGCTAGAGTGCGAAGTCTAGCGAGTCGACGAGCTTCTTCAGCCAAAGAGAGAGTATGCGCTAGTGAAGGGAGTGAGAAAGGTTAAAGCGTGTCCAGAGTACTTCGTGGAAGTCGGGCGTAAAGAAAAAAAAAAATGGATTGTAGCCTGTCGTTTTGTGCATAGCAGTGTTAAAAGCGTATGTTATAAACGGGAGGACGTCATCCCAGTTTTTGTGGCGAAAGTCGACATACATTGCGAGCATATTGCTAAGTGTACGATTGGTGCGTTCGGTAAAACCATTTGTTTGTGGGTGGTAAGGAGTTGAATGACGAAAATGGCATGAGCAGAGGCGAAGAAGTTCTACAACTTCCATTAACACACGAGGAGGCCCATGTCGAAGAATGATGGACCATAGGAGGAAAGTCGAGACATCAGAAGCAGTGGCTGACGTAATGTCAGCAGTTTCACAGTACCGCGTAAGGTAGCCTACGCACACGGTGATCCAGCGATTTCCGTTGGTGGAGCGGGGAAACGGTCCTAGAAGATTTTTTCCCGCCTGTTCGAATAGTGTTCGTGGCGGCGTTATAGGCTGGCTTTAAAAGACCAAGGCAGGCTTTAAAAGCGAAGCTTATAATAGAAATGTTGCACCTGTGTCCAATAACGCCATAGCACGTACACCGTCCGCAAACACTTCACTTCGGTTCTTTAACATCGAAACGGGCAGAGGCATAGGTAAGCTAGAATCATTTGTGACCTCACCTCCATCGGCCGCACTGACTAGTTTCCCGGAGGTGGCGACCATCGTCGGTCAGAAGGGGAGCGTCGTAGGGTAGGCGCCGAGATGATGGTGTCAGGCTGCGGTCAGAAGCCGGTGATTAGTTTCGTTTCAGCGCCGTTCTGTGCTCGTGTCGGCTAGGTGTTGTTCTGTACTCATTCCAACCAGGTGTTCTATATGGATCATCATTGTCAGCAGGAAACCTTGTACGGGAGTTCACCCACTGTCGGCGATACTGCTGGTACGGACGGCGATTGCGGCAAAAACAGGAAATGTGGCCAATAATTTCACAGGCATAACACCGGCGGCTCACGTCCACACACCGAATAAGGCTCATCGTCGCTTGCGTTAAACGCTTCATGGTCTGGATGTAGTCGACGAGGAGGACGAGAGTGTTCGCTGTTGTAGGCGTTGATGGTGAGAGGTTGGAGTTTCTGGCGATGAGCAGCAGAGCATCGGATCTCCCAAGGAGATGTAACAGAGGGAGCATAACAGGCAGAAGATCGACTATTGTCTGCCGAGGAGGTGCCATTGTAGATGGGTCTGACGTAGCTCCCAATATCGTGATGCCTCCGAAGCTCTTCGCGGACGATCTGTCGAATTGTATCTGCCATGCTCGTCGCTTCAGGCACATCCACACTGGCGACAGTTGTGACATTCGGCAACTGACCAAACTTCGGGATGATATGGCTTCGCTTCAAACCTTCAAACATGCGGCAGTGTGGTGCTACATCAGCGGTGGTATTCAAATCGCCATGTACACGTCTTCCGCTATTCCCTTGAGGAGGTGGCCTACTTTGTCTTCCTCAGTCATCCGAGAATTACCTATTCTGCACAGCTTGAGGACTTCTATGTAAGTCGCGCAGGTCTTCCCCGGTACTTGCGCTTGCTGAGCCAGTCTTTTTGGCGCTCTTTTTTCGAGCATCGGCATCGCCAAATCCCGCTCTCATTTCATTTGTGATGAAGTGATCACAGGTAGGGATGTTTCGTGATTGTCAAACCATGTTAGCGCCGTTTCTTCAAGAAAGAATACCACATTCGCCAACTTCGTCTTCGCATCCCAGCGGTTGTATATTTGCTCACCCGACTGTAGTGGGTCATTCACGTCTTCCCCAGGCTTGCCATCTTGCCATAAAAGTGTCGGGGTTCCCGATAAGGCTGTGTGGTGGTCGGTCGTGCTGCTGGCATTGGCTGCTTTTGAACTTCTGCTTGCGTCATCTCCGTCCGTAGAGGGGGGGTAGGCCACCTATTCTGCATTGGCGGTGTAGGAGAGGTTCCATGGCGATCTACACTGCAAGCTTCACCACAGTTATGAGGTTTATTGACACGTCGGATGTTAGATGCGCTGGATGTTAGTACACCCTGTGCGGACCGACCCAGCTTCCTCTACTGCTCCCGCCACACCTCATCTTTCTCCATTACAGGACCGCGGGAAGTGCGTGACAATATTGTAAGGAATCTAGACAGTTCCCTTTTTACATAAGAATGCACCAACGAAGCGGCTTCATATACAGCAACCGCAGGACGTCGAGAGATACAGAGCAGTGGTCCAGCAGCCACGTCTCGCGCACTGGGAACAGACGTCCTTTTCCTCTTCGGATTCTTGTACAATGTCAATGCTAGTCTGTACTACTACAATCACCCTCCGGCGAAGAAGGAGCCATCCTGGCGACTCAAAGCGAATACATAACGATGGGGTCGTAAATATAATAGTACTCCTTCAGACGATCGACATGGACGCTTTCGCGGCCTCGACGACGCAGATCTGATGAGGAAGCGAGTGGTTCGAAGTCTGTTGATGATGCAGTAGGAGCCGTTATACCGGGAAAGAAGTTTCGTATACAAGCCGCGGGTGGAGGATGGGACCCAGAGCCAAACTATGAAGTCTGGTGGGTAGGAGGGAGCTGTAATGGGAAGTTTCATGGTTGACTTGCTGTGGTTGTGTTTCTGTGGTCAATGCACTTGACAAGTGGCGGCATTCTTCGGCGTACATAACAGCCTGGGAAAGTGGCGTCGATTTGGAAACATCCGGGTGGTAGAATCGTGTCTATTGTCACGTAGCGGTGAAGGCCGTTGACACCAAAAGAAGACACAGGCTTGATGGTACTGAAATTAACTCTTTATTGGGCTGACTTGCGCCCGCAAAAGAACTATGCAACTCGGCGGCGGCGATAGCAACAAACGTGCTCGTCGATCGTCGAACAAAGAATGCTCGTCACATGCGTCAACGCTCAATTTAAAGGCTGCTCAGAACAATCTAGATAACGTCGCAAAGTGCTACTAGCACAACCTGGTACATTGTAGAAACATTTGCAAGTGATCGGAATCTTTGAGACAGATCTCGGCTCATCTTTCGCGACAAAGAAAATGATAACGCGTCGTATCGCGACAACCGGCATGAACAAACACGGGATACAAAATTGATACGCGTACCAGGATCACAGTGATAAGCCCACATGCCGGCGGCTGTTAAAAAACAACAAATACAGTTTTGAAGGTTTCGCGGCATTACTCCCCCCTTAAAAAAAACATAGCATCGATGTTCTAAAAATAAAGAAAGCAACTTAAATAGAAACATTACAAAGTTTAAACACAACGGATTTTTTAACGCGCGTAATAAGGCTTCTGACGAACAACGTGTACGATTTCTAGGCGCGCGCGTCGCCGTTGTGATACTGTCATACCGTCCGGAATGACTTCATAGTTCAGTGGTCCGACGCGGCGAAGGATTTTGTATGGCCCAAAGTATCGACGCAACAACTTTTCACTTAATCCGCGATGGCGAATTGGTGTCCAAACCCACACTTTGTCTCCTGCATTGTACTCTGCGTGGCGTCGTCGTAAATTGTATCGTCGGCTGTCGGTGCGCTGTTGGTCTTTATACGCAGCCGTGCGAGTCGTCGGGCTTCCTCTGCACGCTGCAGGTAGGCGGCGACGTCAAAGTTGTCCTCGTTGGTTACGTGCGGCAGCATTGCGTCGAGCGTCGTCGCAGGCTCCCTGCCGTACACAAGCTTGAACGGGGTCGCTCTGGTCGTCTCCTGGACTGCCGTGTTATATGCGAAAATCACGTACGGCAAGATGACGTCCAAGCTCTTGTGTTCAGCGTCGACGTATACATGGCGATCATGTCTGCGATGGTTTTGTTCAGGCGCTCCGTAAGGCCATTGGTCTGGGGTGGTATGCGGTTGTTCGTCGATGGCTTGTATGACTGTATTCCAGGATGGCTTGCGTCAACTCTGCCGTAAACGCCGTTCTCCTGTCCGTGATGAGCACTTCTGGGGCGCCGTGTCGCAAAAGAATTTGTTCGACAAAAATTTGGCAACTTCTGCCGCTGCACCATTGGGCAGTGCTTTTTCTTCGGCGTAACGGGTAAGGTAGTCAGTGGCCACGATGATCCACTTGTTACCTATAGACGAAGCTGGAAGGGGGCCGAGGAGGTTCATCCCAATTTGTTGAAAGGGCAGATCTGGGGGCGGAATCGGGTCTAGTAGTCCTGCTGGTCTGATCGGCGGTGTCTTGCGTCATTTGCACTCACGACATGTCTTCACGTAGTGGGCAACTTCGGCAGGCAGTCGCAGACAGTAGTACTTCTCCTGGATTCGACGCAACGTGCGTGCAAATCCGAGATGGCCTGCTGTGGGCTCATCGTGCAAAGCCTGCAGAATTTCCTGCCGGAGGTTTTTAGGCACAACAAGAAGCTGCGCGGTCCTGTTGGGTGCGAAGTTCTTAACGAGGAGGCCATTGCTTAACGCGAACGATGATAAAGGTCGCCTGAACACAGCAGAAGGGGAAGCGGTCTTTTAATTCTTATTAGTAATCGACTAGCGCTTTTAGCTCAGGGTCTGATCGCTGTTCTGCGAAACTGCTGGCGCTAACCGGTCCCAAAAAAGCGTCCGTCTTCTTTCGCCGGCACATCAACGGGGGCTCGTGACAAGCAGTCTGCATCCGAGTGCTTGCGGCCTGACTTGTAGACGACTGTGATGTCGAATTCTTGAATTCGTAGGCTCCATCAGGCAAGGTGGCCGGAGGGGTCTTTCAAATTAGCCAGCCAGCAGAGCGCGTGGTGGTCGCTTACCACCTCGAATGGTCGACTGTATAGGTATGGACGAAACTTAGAAGTGGCCCAGATGATCGCGAGGCACTCCTTCTCGGGCGTTGAATAATTGACTTCGGCTTTTGTGAGGGACCTGCTAGCATAGGCGATTACTTTTTCCTGTCCGACACTTTTCTGGACGAGGACGGCTCCTAGGCCCACACTACTCGCGTCAGTATGAATTTCGGTCTCGGCGTTTTTGTCAGTGGCCAAGTACGGGAGGGCACTGATGACGGCGCTTAAGTTCGTTGAAGGCTTCTTCTTGCAGCGCTTCCCATTTAAAGGTACGTCAGCCTTTGTGAGCTGTGTCAGCGGTTCGGCGATGCACGAAAAGTTCCTGACAAATCGTCGATAATAAGCGCACAGCCCGAGGAACCTGCGCACGGCTTTCTTGTCAGCAGGCGGTGTAAATTGTGCAATTGCAGCTGTTTTCTCCGGGTCTGGCCGAACACCACCCTTGCTAACGATGTGACCTAGGAACCGCAGTTCCTCGTAGCCGAAGTGACACTTCTCTGGTTTTAACGTTAGTCCCGATGATTTGATGGCTTCCAACACTGTCTGCAGCCGTTTTAGGTGGCCTTCAAAGTTTGACGAGGAGACAACGACATCATCCAAGTATACCAGGCAAATCTGCCACTTCAAGCCCGCCAGCACAGTGTCCAGTACTTGCTGAAACGTCGCTGGTGCGGAGCAGAGGCCAAATGGCCTTACCTTGAACTCGAAAAGGCCGTCCGGTGTGATGAATGCGGTCTTCTCGCGATCTCTTTCGTCGACCTCAATTTGCCAATATCCGCTCTTCAGGTCCATCGTTGAGAAGTACCTTGCATTACAGAGCCGGTCCAGTGTGTCGACGATGCGGGGAAGTAGGTAGACATCCTTCTTAGTTATGTTATTCAAGCGGTGGTAATCGACGCAGAAGCGAAGTGTGCCGTCTTCTTCACCAAAACGACTGGTGCCGCCCAGGGGCTGTTGGATGGGTGGATCACGTCATCACGCAGCATTTCCTCAACTTGATCGCGTATGGCCTGGCGTTCTCGTGGAGATACACGGTAGGAGCTTTGACGTAGCGGTCGAGTGTTTTCGTCCGTGATGATGCGATGCTTTGCCAACGGAGTTTGCCGCACTTTCGACGCTGAAGAAAAGCACTGCTGTAGTTTTCAAGAAGAGTGCGAATTCGGTCTTGTCTGTCTCGGGGGAGCGCTGGGTTAATGTCGAAATTGGGCTGCTTGGCACGGTTGGGTGCATCGTCTTCAAGTTGGCTGGGGAGAGCTAAGACTTCTCGGGTGTCCGCTAGCTCGTCAAGGAAAGCAGTCGTCATGCCCTTGTTCAGGTGCCGGTACTCGTCGGTGAAGTTCGTGAAGAGGACATCAGCTTGTCAATGACGGAAACGGACGATGCCTCTTGCGATTCCAATTCCTCTATCCAATAACAACTGAGTGTTTCCTTCGACAACCCCTTCCGTGATTTCGACTTCTGTTGTAACCACAGGGACGATGACGCTTGATCGGGGCGGTACGGTCAATTCTCCGTCGAGGATGTTGAGAGCCACGTGATGCGTCGAAGTTCTCGTAGCCGGTAGGGCTTTATCGGTCGAGAGCTTGACGAGTTTGGATCGGAGGTCGATGATCGATTGATTTTCGTTCAGAAAATCCATGCCCAGAATCACATCGCGGTAACAGTGCTGCAGGACGACGAAGCTGGTAGTGTAGGTACGTCCATTTACTGTACCCCTTGCGATGCATCGCCCCGACGGCGTAATAAGGTTACCACCAGCGGTGCGGATTAGCGGGCCGTCCCAAGTGGTCATCACTTTCTTGAGATGGGAGGCGAAAGCTCCACGGACGACAGAGTAGTTGGCACCGGTGTCCACTAGGGCGGTAACCGTGCGTCCGTCGACAGCACCCTCAAGGTCGCTTATTCTCGTCTCAGTATTGCACGTTGGCTTCAGTGTTCGATCTCTGCTTCGTCTTGTGCTAAGGTCGCGGCCGAGGCACACAGTCGTAACGTCGCTGGGCGGCGATGTCAACTTGAAGTCTGGTCGTGATCTCGTCGACGTTGTCGTCTTGTGGATCGGCGATTTAATGGCTGCGTCGTCGTCACTCATCGTCGGTGATGGAGGATCTTCGTGTTTTCGCCGGGAAGCAACCTCACATCCAAAGGTTGCTCTGTTTAGTTTCCCCTGTGCGGGCTTGGGGACCTTCCGCGCACACTATCATCGTAGTTACGGTCTGGCGACGCAAAGCAGGACCTGTACGGCGATGGAGACCTGATCCGACGGCTTTTTGGCGCAATCTCACCGCCACGCAGATAGTAGTCGATTTCTTGCGGTCGTTCACCTGGGCGTGGTCGTGGAGCGTCGACTGCAAATCCGCGGAGACCGATTCGTCGGTACGGGCAGTGGCGCAGAACGTGGCCGGCCTCACCACAGTGGAAGCATAATGGCCGGTGGATTGCTGTCCTCCAAGCGTCGCACTTCCTGGGGCTTGGCGGTTGTTGGTAGGCTTGGCGGGCGGGGGCCAAGGGGCGGCTTTCAGAAACAAGACGGTAGCGGCGAGGGCTTGGAAAGTCATCACGTCGGGGCGCAGGGCGACGTAATGCAGCAGCGTAGTTCATCGCTGTTGCCTCTTGTGCTGGAACAGTCGCAGCCGTCGCTTGAGGAACGCCCAGTGCCTGCTGGACTTCTTCACGGACGACATCCGCGAGCGTCGCCACCTGGGGTTGTTTTGATGATGGCAGCAATCGGCGGAGCTCCTCTCGCACGATCTCCCGGATGAGGTCGCGAAGGTTCTCTGCCCTTGCAGATGCGCTGGGGTAGTGGCTTGAGTAGTCCGGCTGAAGTGGTCGCTCGTAGTGGCGCATCCGGGTGTCCAACGTCTGCTCGATGGTCGATGCTTCCCTTTCAAATTCGTCCACAGTTTTCGGCGGGTTCCGGACAAGTCCTGTAAAAAGCGACTCTCTAACGTCTCGCATTAACACTTTCACTCTCTCACCTTCGGTCATGTTAGGTTCGGCGCGGCGGAACAGGCGCTTCATCTCCTCTACGTATACCAGGACTGGCTCGTTTGGAGTTGAAGTCTTGATTAGGCGAAGGCCTGAGCTCTTTTCTTTCGAACAGAACTTCCAAAGGCCATCAAAAACTCGGCTTTGAATATCTCCCAATCCTTTAAAAATGTCTCGCGATTTTTTAACTAAACTCGGGCATGTCCTTGAAGAACAAAGTAGACTTGCCTGAGTTTTGCAGCATCGTTCCAGCCGTTGAATTCTGCCACACGGTCGAAAAGGTCCATCCAGTCTTCCGCATCTATCTTCGTCCGGTCGGCCATGGAAGCGGGTGGGCTTATGGGGTTGGAAGGAAACAAACGGTGCTGTAGGCTGCGCCATTGTCAGCGTCGATGCCTTCCGAGATCGAATGGGGTCCGGCAGCAGACCGTGTTCAGGTTGGAGCCCTTGAAGCCGGCGAATGGTTCGGTGGCCTGTTGGCTAGTCCTCCAGAGTAACAGAAACAAGACTGGGGTCTTCGCTTGAAGGATCAAAGGCAGCACCTCCATCAGATGTCACGTAGTGGGGACAAGGCCGTTGACACCAAAAGAAGACACAGGCTTGATGGTACTGAAATTACCTCTTTATTGGGCTGACTTGCGCCCGCAAAAGAGCTATGCAACTCGGCGGCGGTGATAGCAACAAACGTGCTCGTCGATCGTCAAACAAAGAATGCTCGTCGCACTCGTCAACGCTCAATTTAAAGGCTGCTCAGAACAATCTAGATAACGTCACAAACGGCTACTAGCACAACCTGGTACATTGCAGAAACATAGGCAAGTGATCGGAATCTTCAAGACAGATCTCTTCTCATCTTTCGCGACAAAGAAAATGATAACGCGTCGTATCGCGACAACGAGCATGAACAAACACGGGATACAGAATTGATACGCGTGCCAGGATCACAGTGATAAGCCCGCATGCCGGCGGCTGTTAAAAAGCAGCAAATACAGTTTTGAAGGTTTCGCGGCACTATGGTGCATGGAGGGCACAATCCGTAGAGAAGGGGGAGAACCTCATGGTAGCTTAAGTAGCGGTATTATAGGCGTCGGTCACAAATGGGAGAAGTTTGTCCCAATTAGAATAGTCGCAGTCCACATATACGTAGCGAGCATATCAGACATAGTATGATTAAAAGCTCAACTAAGCTGTTGGTCTGGGGGTGGTAAGCCGAGGCTGTACGATTAATAAATAACGCACCATTCCTTAAGCATTGCCCGACGATGTCAGAAAGAAAGACGCGCCCGCGGTTACCCAGAAGTTCTTTGGGAACCCCGTATTGAAGGATGATGTGATGGAGGATGAACGACGCAACCTCGCTCGCGGAGGCGGATAGTAACGCCGAAGTTTCCGTATAGCGAGTGAATTGATGGCGTATCGATTCCCTGCATGAGTCGTCGGAAGGGGACTGTAAAAATCAATCCCAACGCAGCCGAATGGGCGTGCTGAACTCGGGAGAGGTTGCAGAGACGATGTGGTAAGGCGTAGTAGTGTGTTGCGGCGCTAGCAAGCTGGGCAAGAGCATACCACTGGCGCACAAAGCGGAACGTGTCTCGCCAATAATACAGGAGACGCAATTGGGAGTATTTTTTTAATACTCCAGCATGAGCTTACTGAGGGGCCGTCGTGAAAAGTGGCGCATATTTCTGAACGCAGGTGACAGGAAATAACGGGGAGACATTTTCGTGCCTCAGACAAGTAGTTTCGACTGTGCAGCAGGTCATTCCGAATGGCAAGATGATGAGATTGCTGTTGCAGAGCTCAAGAAGCAGAATGGAGGGAACTAGTTAGGAAGGCGACGAGAGATGCAATCCAAGAGTCTTCTCTCTGTTCAGAAGGCATGTCGGATATGTCAAGGAAAGATGAATCGAAGGAGGCGACAGGTGGTTCAAGTGCCTCACTCTTAATAGGCGAACAGGAAAGGGCGTCATCATTGGAATGCTTGCGGCCAGAGCGGTAAACATCATGAATGTCGTACACTTGCGGATGGAGTGCCAAGGAAGCAAGGCGGCCCGACGGGTCCTTCAGAGATCATAGCTAACATAGGGCATGATGATCTGTCATGTTGTGAAACGAACGACCGTACACGTAAGGGCGAAATTTCTTAATCACCCAGATGATGGCCAATCATTCTTTTTCAGTCACGGAATAATTTAACTCGGCCTTTGTCAGTGTGCGGCTCACACAAGCCACTGCAGTCAGGTTTCCGCTGGCGTCAGTATAGGTTTCACTCAGAGCCGCAGGTTCAAAGGGGTGAGACAAGAAGACGGCGTAGTGTGGTGACTTTCTCGCATGCTGGCGTCCACGTCAATAAAGCGGCGCTGGTATCCGATGATCGAAGTAAAGTTGCAAAGAAATCGCGGAAAATGCGAGCATAAGCCTACGAAGCTAGGTAATTCCTTAAGCGTTGAATGTATTCGAAACTCAGCAGCGGCACGAAGTTCTGTGGGGTCAGGGAGAATACCAGCCCTGGAGACGACTAGGTCCTATATACTGAGTTGATTAGCGGCGAATAAGAAACACTTCTTCAAATTTAGTCGAAGGCTAGCATCAGTCAGGCAAGTCAGGACGCGTTCTAGGCGATGAAAATAAGTAGAGAAGTCCTTAGAAGACACGCCGAAAATTCATCGTGACAAAGGTGGTTTTCTCGCGATCAGGTTCTGCCATTGGAACCTACCAGTATCCAAATCTTAGGTCCAAGGAGGAGAAGAATTCCGCTCCCTGCAGAAAGTCATATGCGTCATCGATACGCGGAAGCGGATACACATCTTTTCGGGTTATCTTGTTAAGCCTCCGGTATTCAACGCAAAACCTTATAATTCCATCTTTCTTCTTGACAAGGACTACTGGAGAGGCCCATGGTTGGAGGAAGGCTGGAGGAAGGCTGGATGACGCCACACGCTAGCATGTCGGCGACGTGAGTGTTTATCACGTCACTCCGCGGATAATACGCGGTACGAGCGCTGGCGTAATGGAACATGCGTATACCGGTATCGATTATGTGAACGACAATGGTTGTTCGACCCAACGGTGTCTGGAGGAAGTCAAATCACGCCTGAAAACGACAAAGCAATGCGATGAGCTGATCACGATGGGCGAGGGGAAGGCTCGACGTAATGGCTGGAGAAAACACTTGACTGGAATCAGTCAGACGACGTCGCAGCATGAGAGATGATGGCGTCGACTTGGAGGGGAAGCGTGTCATCACAAACGGCGTGAGCGGAGGCGGGGTTGAACGGTTCAGTGCGACCGAGACATTCACAACGGAGTATGAACATGGGGAAGAAAGAGGGTTTGAAGCGCAAATCACTGCGCGGCCACGGAATATCTGTAGAACGGCGAACGAAAGCAGAAGGCTCTTGAAACGCATGCCAGGCTTCATTGGGGAAGAGAAATGTGCCGTCAAGGGTAGGACCTAACAGAAGCGATGGCGGTAGAAAATGGTGGAATATCGGTGTATATTGGAGGTTGTCGCGGCTGTTGCAGACCCACAGCATATTTACGTGAGATAACTGGCGGGAAACCTCTTTCCTAATGAAACCCTTGAGCTCGGAAAGCAGTGAAAACTGGTTGAGGCTACCAACAAACAATCCTGAGAGCGGCTCCACAGTGTTCAGACGGCGGGTTGAAACGCGTTGCCTACGCAGCTCGTCGTATCTGAGGCAGAGTTGTGGTGAGCTCAGCAACTATCTGAGGACTCTCGGCAAGAAGCATCTGGAAGGCGTCGTCCTCGATCCCCTTCTTGATGTTATTGATTTTGTCTGCTTCGGTCATGGACGGGCTGACACGATAACAAAGGTCTACAACGTCCTCAATATAACAACCGGAGAACGTCTCACCACTTTCCTGAGCATGACTGCGGAGTCGTCCTGCGTGAAGCTTGCGAATCGCAGGCCTGCCGAACGCTTCCTCGAAGGCGTTTAGGAATTCCGACGAAGGGGGCAGGACCACTTCGTGTTTCCGGTACCTCTGGAAGGCAACATCTTCGAGGTAGAAGGTGACGGTCGAAAGTTTCACAGTATCGTCCCAGTTGTATCGACTGACGCGGTCATAAGTCGAAATCCAGTCGTCGATGTTTTGTTCGGCGTTGTCGCAGGAGCCGGGGGGGGGGGGGGGTCGCGTTTTCGATTGGAGCCAGAGTAGCGGGAAGTGAAGGACGAGTTGGGCTCGTTTTATCAGGCACAGTCAACGCCGGCGCCGAGGTTGTGGTCTGGAGTTCCAGGTTGAGGCTCTGGCAGCACCTCCATGCCACACGAGAAGGCACCGGCAAGGCGACTTTAGATACAGCGACCGGAGAACGTCGAGAAGGAGATAGAGCAGTGATCCAGCAGCCAGGTTTCGCTGTTGTTGTTTACCAAATGACATATGGCAACGAGGTCCGCACTATACTGCACTACTAAAATATTGAAAACTCACGTCTGTAGAGCGGTCGATTGAAAAACAGTCCATCTAAGCTGAGTGCTTCAGTTTCATTTGAGAGTCCTCATCTTACTGCTCATCAGCCTTCTTACGGACATCTCGTTTATACGGTGCGCAATATACCTGAGCACATGTCCAGACTACAAACTGCTCCGATCTATCTTATACCGCGCAACGTGGCCGGAGCTTCCGCAATCATTTAAACCTTCCACCAATCAGCTACCCCTTACTGGAGACCTGCAAAGCTGCGCTGCTTACTGGGTGTCGCCTACACAGGAACAAGCCACGAAAGCTGACTTGACATGGAACTCTATAATAAGGGCCCTACTCACATTCGGCCACTTTTTTCTTTGTCTCAATAATGATTTCACCCCCACCATCACCCACTTGGAAAAGTGTTCGGCAGCGTAAGCCAAGAAAAATGGGAGTTCCAATGCGTGTAGCTAAAAATGTTCTTATGAAACTGAACAGTGGAAAAGCAGACACTGAACACAGAAATTGCCTTATATAAGGGAGTAAAAAGGGAGCACTATAGTTACGTTTCCTTTGAAGTGGCGATGGGAGGAAATATCTTGCTCATGATGGAATCGGCTTTCGTTATGTGTTGGTGGTTCCAAATCAAAAACATTCACCTTACTCGAGAATTGGTAAGGATAATTATTTATTAACGACATGAAATAAACCAAGAAGAAACATGACAGGCAGAAAAGTATTTACGAAGTGACTAAACCGTTGATCAATTGAATTCAACCATGGTTCAGTTATCTTATTGGGCGGGGACAGCAACCAATTAGGTAAATGTCAACACTCCTCACCAACCAATGTTTAAGAACAGAAAAAATAAGGTTTCTGTCAACTAACTCAAGATTCGAGAAACGGTATAAACTAAACAAAAATTGGAGAAGGGATAACCAATTTCTCTGCAATTCCCTCGACTAATCAAATATTTAGGAAAAGAGGCCGGAACTCCCGATCAAACATACAAACAGGACGGGAGTGCATTGCATTCCTAACATGTGACTTTTATCCCACACCCGTCTTGACGTCTGTTTTCTCCTCCGCACGTGCCTACGTCAGGAATATCTGCAGTGGGAACAATCCATTCAAGATGTTCCGTTAGCCGGTTGCTTTAAGTCGTTGCAGGAAGCAAGCGCCTGTGGCCACACCAGCCCACCCAGGTGCCTCTTCCGCCGCCTTAAGTTCAGACAACCCTCTGGCGCCGCACACAAGCCGCCCTATATAGACCTGCTTCTTCAAAATGGGCGGTGAACGCATTGCGCTTTTGAAAAATGCTGTTACTGCAGAGAGCTGCCTACCAAGAAGACATCGGCGGCAGGAAGGGTGAAAGAGACGGAAACGGGTCCTTTTACGGTAGCACCGCCGGCGACAATACAGTCACTGCCGGCCCTCCGTCGGACGACCTTTCGACACTAATAAGCTTGGTGATCACAGAGACTAAGGCCCAATTAAATTTCAAGAGGTAACATGTCATGCTTTTGGAGTAGTGTGTGGTTATTTATTATTGTATATTAAAAGGAAGGAAAAGGTGTTTGCCAGCCCCGGTATCTGCTATCCCGTATCTGAAGCACCTGAACTGGGGCGGCGAAAATAAAAGGATAGTGAGGAAGCGGTACAGGAAATGAGAGGTGAGCGGCAGGGAGAAAGGACAGGGTAGGTAAAAGTCAACAGTAAAAAGAGATATACAGTCAAAATTCGATTTAACGAAAGTCCCGATGTAACGAAGGTATTGTAATCCCCCTCAGACGCTCATAGGATCCAATACTTTGACTGACTCGAAATAACGAAATCAATTCCGTGATCTGTCCCGATTTAACGAACCTTTTTCGAAAAACGAAGGTGGAAAGGGGCTATTTTTTTTTTGTCTATTTTGTAGAGAGCACCCCCAAAATTTATTGATTGCGAGCCCACGGTAACAGCGCGGGGTAACTTTGCCCCGCTTTTTTTTTTTTTTTTTTCAGAATGCGCGGCGCAAAACAAGAGTTGTAGTGTTCAATTGAGTTCACCAGATTTTGAGAGCGTTAAAAGAAGTCTCGTGTCGCAGTTCAAGGGGCGGTGCTGCTACTCGGTGATTTTTTTTTTTTTTTTTTTTTGTGGCGTGCTTCATGTGGTTTGTTCGCCATTGTGCTTTTGCTGATATTTCCCCGTGCCTTTGAGTACATGCTTCCCTCAAGCTCAGCTTGTTAGACCTACAGTGCTATACGCAGCACTTCAGACTTACGAGAAATCGGTGCTGTCATTGCTCAAAAGAGCGCGCACAGGCAGAAATCACCGACTTGATTGCTGGAAAATGAATTTGTAGTCCTATCGGGCTCCTCTTGATGCGTAACAATTTTTGTTTCTTGTGCGCTAACGGCGCCGGTCATTTTTTCTGCCCACATTTCATTTTGGGAGCATTAAGGCTTCGTAAGTATGATGCCGCGGTGACGTTTGGGTGCGGCCTCACCTTATAATCAAATGTATAGGACGTAAAAATGCCTCATTCGATTTAACGAAATTCCCGATTTACCGAAATATTTCACGGCTCCCCTAAACTTCGTTAAATCGAGTTTGAACTGTATACACTATGGTACAAGTGCTTTTGGAGCGAATCTGCACTTTTCGCGTGCAGAACTGAAGATCAAATAATACTTGGGAATGACCTCTACGGTGCGGTTCAGGTGTCCACGAAGAAAGTGTGACAGATGCTGCGCCTTTATTCTTCCTTAAACCATTCCGCTAGAGGTAATTTTCCACGACTGCCATGCAGAGCTGAAGGTCATCAGGCTTGGAAATGACCTATACGGTGCGGTTCACGTGCCCGCGGTGAAAGTGTGGCAGATAATTGCGCCTTTTCTTCCTACAAACCATTCCGTTCGATGTTATTTCCAATCCTGACTTGAATTTCAGCTCTGAGCTTGGAAATGACCTCTAACGGAATGGTTTACAGGAAGGAAAGGCTCAGAACCTGTCACGCTTTCTCCGTAGACACCTGAACCACGCCGTATGGAAAGGGAGGAAGGCGGGTATGAAACCAAAAGGAGTTGCCATAGCAGAGAGCTGCGGAGTCATTTCTGCCACCTGGCTGACATCGCACAGCACACGGATGCCTCCCCGTTTCGCCTGCAGCGAAACACAGCCGCCGGTAGTCAGATTCGAATCCGGGTACCGGGGAACCGCGGCGGGGCATGTGACATACTCTGTCACACTTTTGGAGCTTCGCTTCGCTCCAGAAGTGTGACGGGGTCTCTCGCAGGCAGAGCTGATTGCTAAATCAGTATTGGAAATGACCTCTAACGGGAGGCGCGCCGCCACCACAGCTGTGCGCTATACGCAGTCACTTCCCCGGCAGCGCCGAACGTCGCTCCAACGCTCGCTCTCGCCAGTTGTGCCACGTTGGTCACCCAGTGACTCATAGAATTTCTTACCTAGAGGGAAAGCTGTGCCGCCATATAAGGGTGTTTACATGGAGCTCCATGACGACATAATAGCGCCCTCAACCTCACCTAACCCACTCCCTTCGCCTCCAAGCATCAGGTCATCATTATGAATAAAGATTTATGAATCAATTAAGCCACCATGGGTGCCCAAAGCATCATGGGGCGGAGAGCTACCGAGTGCACAACTACAACTTTTGGCTAAAAATAATGCTAAGGTAAGCGTTGTTCTAGACTAAAAGAATTCCCAAAGTGACTATAATTTGCAAAAAGTGAGTAAGTGTAATGTAAGTAATTCTTGTCCAGAATAAGCGATGGCTCTCTCTCTCCTATTGGCCAAGTATTTAGCAGCACAGAAACCAATATTTCGCACCTAATAGCACACTTTAATAAGGGAAAAAGGGCTTTAAAATATACATTGGTGCTCAATTACTTTAAGGGGTTTTTTAGTGGCATTTTAGAAAACAAAAACCATTTATATTGGCGGCGTCTGCTTCTGCGTCCTCGCTATTCGCTGCGAGATCGACCTAGAGGTAGCGCCACCGTCACTCCGGTAGTGTGGATCGGCAGCCGGCGGCGCTCGCAGAAACGCACGCTGCGTAGGTCTGCTTCCGATTTTACGGCGGGTTTGTTGGCGATGAAAACGTGTCTTCTGCAGTATTTCTGCAATATTGCAGAAAAAAATCCAAGGATTTCGCCAACGCAGCAGAAGAAGAGCGGATTTTAGGAAAACAAAGCACGCAACCACCATACTTTTAGATTTACTTTGCACGTTTCTTGCGCTGTACCGCGCTCACGTGCCTAATGCTTGGGCCTGCCTAATGACAGCTTTGTTTTTCTTATCGACTTTTAAACTGTTTGCGCGTGTCTCATGCGAGTGAGACCGGCGAATTTAGCGTCAAGCCCACGCAGATACAAGGTTCGTGCTCCGACCTGCAGTAATTTAGATTGGATCGAGAAAGCCTGGTTGATTATATCCTACTTGACTCGAGGATTAAGCAGGTTAATGTAGCATTGGCAGCGCACTGCATGGCGAGTTGCTTTAGACTGAGTGCACATCAACTCTGGCCCCAGACAACCACGCACAAGTATTCCCCAAAAATGAGATCACGCCGACACTATACAGGAAACCTCCTCGCAAAGGAAAGCTGATTGTTCACGTGTACAGCGCTGAGTGGATTGAATTTGCCGAGGTGCTTTTTGCGGCCACTGTCATAGAATGTGATAGTGTATTACTGCATGCGCCACTAACTGTAGATGATTTCCTGAAACCGAGGAAAGTATAAGGGATTTCTGATGTGTGTGATGTTAATATATAACGGTAACTTAGTAGTGCAATTATTTTGTTTTGCAATGCCAATCAATTTCACCGTGTGAGAGAACTTTTACACACTGGACAGAATTTGCAATAATCAGCGATTAATTTTCAGTAACGTTAAAGTGCAAGCTACGAATTACTCGCTGCGAAGACATCGTTATAAACTGCGCTTGGGCACTGTCATGTTTGGGAAGCAATTTTACTGGCTGAATTTTTTTTCACTAATTATTTAGCAGTGACTAAATCTTATGCGAAGTAAACTGTTAGGGTTGCTTCCAACACAGATACCGGATATAAAACTATACTGAAAGAAATGGAAGTCATCTTATCATATGCGACTATAAAAATGTATTTATTCCCGAACTAAACACTGATATTTAAACCCGCATGAAGCTGTTTTACTCCCCTTGTCAGAAACGACGAGTTTGCTCGGAAGACAGCACTTGGACGAAAAGAGATTATAATGATTATAATAGGCTACCAGTAAAGTACATTAATCTAGGTGCATTATGTAATATTTAGGGTAACAATTAGGTGCAGGGATTATGTTTCCCAAACATTCGAGCATTTCTCTGAAGCAAAATGTGCTCACTAAAACTTTTACGGATGCACAGAAGCCTCCAACAAAAAAAAAAAAAGAAAGGAAATGCATACTGGCCCGGGTTTAACGCATGAAAGCGGCATCGGCTATGACGGATGATTGCAGAGGGTGGTTTGGTGTCGTTTTTTTTTTTTTCATTATTAACACCACGTACATTTACCACGTGGGATTGTTTATTGTGCAGTCAAATCCCACAGCAGAAGAACGCCTTTTGAAACGGTTGTGAATAAATCCCTCGTCCTCAAAATCAGCAGTCGAGCGCCCTTACCATTGAGACACCGCGACAGAGGTTTGAAAGGAAAAAAAAAAGTACTCACACAACTCTATCGTGAATACAGAAGGCACAATAGGCCTAAAGTGGTCTGTTCAAACTGCATTCTGCTATATAAAGCAGTCCGCGGTGGCATATGTTTTAGTAACTGCGGTATTCCAAACAGAAACGGGAATATGCGATTTCTGAGCGTTTGCATTGACATTTATTGATGGCAGCAACTTGTTTTGCTTTGACGGCAATACCACTTCGTTTGAGATATTGCATGTCAAAGGATCTCAAGCGCCGAAGACCGCGATGGATGATGTCCTTATCCAAGCATGACATGCTCGATATAGACAAGTAAATATTTTTATAATGAAGCGGTGGTGTTATAGACTGTTCATATTTATTTTTCCAGAGGCATTTAGGTAAGCAAAAGCTCACAGGAACCGCGAAACAAACAAAAACACTCCTGTAGACGCCGCATGCGCGCGCGTAAATCACTGCGGGCTGGCACGCGACGCGAAAACGCATCCACACTGAGTAGGTTTCGCCGCTGAGCCGCAAGGTGGCGACTCTGCTCGATCTCGAGGCCAATACTATGGCATTTGCGCTCTACGTTCGCACCTCGAGATGATGATGATGATGATCGTCATGAGAACGCTTAGGTAGAACGAAAGGAAGAAGATGGTTTGCACGGTATAAAAAAGAAGAACCGAACAAGGGTAAATAGGGTACGCCTCAGGTCGCAGATGAGCCAACGTTTCGACAAGTGGACTTGTCTTCGTCTGGGTACGCCTCAGGTCGCAGATGAGCCAACGTTTCGACAAGTGGACTTGTCTTCGTCTGGGCCCAGACGAAGACAAGTCCACTTGTCGAAACGTTGGCTCATCTGCGACCTGAGGCGTACCCTATTTACCCATACGATAACGCTTAGTAACGCCATCTGTGTTCCCGAAAAAATTCTACTATTCCGCACCAAGTAGCACACCGGCCCATGATGCTTAGCGCGCCCATGCACGGCCTGTCTCGAGGGAGACGCGCGCTCTCTCCCTCGAGACCGGCCGTGGCCCATGGTGGCTAAAGTCCCTTGATAATTTGAAGTAGCGACAGTCTCCTCCGCGCCGCGCTTTCCTCCTCGATTCTCCTCGCGCGGCGGCGGCGAGCGCTGCGCACGACACGCTTTTTCTCCTTGGCGCCCGCCGGCCGGCCGCAGCAGTGAGTGAAGCGCGAGCTTTTGGGCCAGGTCTGCGTTCCAGGAGTGCACAAAATTTTTGAAAAATTGCGAGAAAAGCATTGAGAATGTCGAAAGTAACGTTCATGAATTGATTGGTTTCTTCTTAGAACTGTTTGAATGGGGAATACTGATAAACAGAGCTTTCAGGCGAGTTCTGTGCTGCAGACACTTTTTAAGTCACATGATAAGGTGTTTTACTTTGTGCACATAATCTAGTACTGCCTCTGACTTTGTGTTTGTTTTTTTAGAGTGTGAAATGTGTCACCGTGGTAAAACTTCGGAAAACGATCCAGGCTGGTGCTTTGAACTTCAAGATCAGAGACGGTCAAAGCAGGATCAAAGCAGCAAGCTATCTGTCTAAGCATAGTATATGTCACGTCATGAACCATGAGATTGGACTATTGGTTAATTGTACATGTATTTTGATCAATTACTGAGCCAAATTAATTGATATTTAGTAAATTGCAATTAAATTTCTAAATTTTAGCTGCAACATCGAACCGTGTACCGTTGAAAAGCTTAGGCCAAGTGTAATGGCACTGCTAGTTAGCGATCCGCAATAATCTGCGTTAGTTAATTTTGTATAAAACCAAACATTGATCCAAGGAACAGGTTTGCCACGGCTGTCTTGATATGATGCTGATGGAGGAATTAAATAATTTTATGAGTACGCGGCCACTCACTGACTTCGCGTGTGGTTAAAAGACAGCAGGGTACACTGGGAGAAGTGGTAGGCCCTATTGCCGACCCACTGAAGTTCTGGGGCAAGCATGCTGTGGCCTCATGCGCTATGTAAAAGTGCGTAATTTCATTGAACGCAACAATCAAATAAAAAACAGGGGGAACATAAGTCTTCAACGGGCAGAAATGAGAAAGCATATAACTGCCAATTAATTAACTATCGCTATCTTATATATCACTATATCTACTAATGCCATCAAGTGGCCTATCATAACTCACTATTCGCAACGAATACTATCACCTCACTATCCGGGCCTATACTATCATTTACTATTAATATCCGTAACAGTCACCATCATTAGCTATCACTATTCATAACCATCACTATTTAATCTGATGCCGTCCCATGACCCATTGATATACTTCAATTTTCAATGACTTACATTGTCAGTCATATCTCTATTACCTCATAATATCTCACGAGACAACTATACATTGACTTTTAATTCTTATACTTTCTTATTTTCTCGTTAATGGACGTGGGAAAAAAGCAAGCCACAGAAATAGCTGACTACTATCAGCGCGAGACAGATGTCTCTGTCTGGGAGGCTTCCATTGCTTCAGGACAGGTCGGTTAGAGAAAATTGATAGAACTGCGTTTGGCCTCAGTTTTTTTTTTCGAGTTCATGTAATATTGGCGGCTCAAACCGGTCTTCAGTGAAATGTAGCTAGAACATAGAGCGATGAGTTAATCACTCAAGCTAGATGAAAAAAAAATCTTCTTGCATACAATTGCAATGAGTAATATGTTACAATGCTAAGAATTGTTTCTCGCAAAATGTTCCTCTATTTTTACATCATAAGTATAATCATTATTGATTGTTTAGGTTCGTAAATACAGAAAATCGATGCAATGATTCCGGCTGATTTGACATCTATGGGAAAACGTTCCTTTTAGTAAATGAGTACGCGGAATCGCGGTTTTAGAGCTCCAGCTTTCAAAGCGAAGGTAACCTGCCAACGCCTAGTAGTCATGGTCAAAGTGAAGCGTGTGTGATCATGTGAGCACCCCCTGCACATTGGCCGTATCCCTGATAAAACGAACGCATACTTTTTAACCCACGCGTGCGTCGAAGCATGGCAAGACACATTCAAGAATTGAAAAAAATGCCGTACGACCTAATTAGTGCAGATTACACGCAATACCTCGGGTTTACTTGCCAAAGAGTTTTTCAGTGGCCAGCATTTATTGCTCCTGAGTAACCGACGCACACTACAAGTACAAGCTGGAAAGACTAGCTCCTCTACAAGCCCCAATTTTGATTTTTAGTGAAGGAGGCCAGGGATCCTAGCATAATCGCGACAAATGCAATTGAGAGACTGTACTTTTCCAGTTGTCACTGACAGAAAAAAGCAGATTATAATGCTGTATTTCTGACTACAGAAGTCGACAGCGTGTGAAATGATGGAGCCTCGGAACCTCGCAGAATATTCAGCATGCTGCAGAGGACAACCTTATTTTATACAATGAACATGTTGCCTCCGCAAAAGTATTGAGGAGCAAGCAGGAATAGAAAACGCAGCGTCCAGTGACGCGTTATTACGGGGAGTGAGAAAGGCGCATTACGTCGCAAACAACCCTGTTCTTTCTAGGAATAAACTTCTTTCGACTAATCTTTTGAATCCATTGACTCTTGCGCAAGCCTTCACGCTTGGCTTGAGGTATCATGAATACCGCATAACCATCTTCAGGCCGCTTGCTGCAGTTGTACGCGCAACAGCACGGCATAGAGCTTGCACGCTGCAATAAAAGCACAGCTCGCAATATTCGCTCGCCGAGAATAGGAGAAAAATGGCGCGAAGGAAAAAGAAAACGCCGGACGCGCGTTGGTTTCCAAGGGCAATGGCAGGGAGACCAATCGTCGCTCAGGAAATCGGGCGGAGAGCCGGCCTTCAGCGAAGGGGCACGCAAGGGGCGAGGAGGAGGCGAGGAGCTAGAGCGGCAGCGGCAAAGTTCAATCGTTGGCGTAACTTTCAAAGTATCAAGGGGTTTTAATGGTGGCTGAAGTGCAGTGCCGCCAGCTTTCCCTCTAAATAAGAGTAAAATCCCTTGATAATTTGAAAGTAGCGACACTGTCCTCCGCGCCGCGCTTTCCTCCTCGATTCTCCTTGCGCGGCGGCGGCGAGCGCTGCGCACGACACGCTTTTTCTCCTTGGCGCCCGCCGGCCGGCCGCAGCAGTGAGTAATGCGAGAGCTTTTGGGCCAGGTCTGTGCTCCAGGAGTGCAAACAATTTTTGAAAAATTGCGTGAAAAGCATTCAGAATGCCGAAAGTAATGCTTATGAACTGATTGTTTTCTTCTTAGAACTGTTTGAATGGGGAATACTGATAAACAAAGCTTGCAAGCGAGTTCTGTGCTGCAGACACTTTTTAAGTCACATGATAAGGTGTTTTACTTTGTGCATCTAATCTAGTACTGCCTCTGACTTTGTGTTTGTTTTTTAGAGCGTGAAATCTGTCACCGCGGTAAAACTTCGGGAAACGATCCAGGCTGGTGCTTTGAACTTCAAGATCAGAGAAGGTCAAAGCAGGACTTAGTCTATTTCGCTACTGTCAAGCTATCTGTCTAAGCATAGTATATGTCACGTGATCAACCATGAGATTGGATTATTGGTTAATTGTACATGTATTTTGATCGATTATTGGACCAAAATAATTGATGTTTAGTAAATTGCAATTAAAATCCAAGTTTTAGCTGCAACATCGAACCGTATACCGTTGGAAAGCTTAGGCCAAGTGTAATGGCACTGTGCTAGTTAGCGATCCGCAATAATCTTCGTCAATTAGTTAATTTTGTATGAAATCAAACTTTGAGCTGTTCCTTGCCGCTTCGGGGCAAGAACAGGTTTGCCACGACTGTCTTGATATGATGCTGATGAAGGAATTAAATAATTTTATCAGCACGCGGTCACTCACTGACTTCGCGTGTGGTTAACAGACAGCAGGGTACACTGGGAGAAGTGGTGGGCCCTATTGCTGACACACTGAAGTTCTGGGGCAAGCATGCTGTGGCCTCATGCGCTATGTAAAAGAGCGTAATTTCATTGAACGCAACAATCAAATAAAAAAAGCAGGGGGCACATAAGTCTTCAACTTGCGGAAATGGGAAAGCATATAACTGCCAATTCATTAACTATCGCTATCCTATCTATCACTATATCTACTAATGCCGTCAAGCGACCTATCATAACTGTCACTATTCGCAACGAATACTATCACCTCACTATCCGGGCCTATTACTATCATTTACTATTAATATCCGTAACAGTCACCATCATTAGCTATCACTATTCATAACCATCACAATTTAATCTGATGCCGTCCCATGACCCATTGATATACTCCAATTTTCATTGACTTACGTTGTCAGTCATATCTCTATTACCTCATAATATCCGTCGAGACTATACATTGACTTTTAATTCTTATACTTTCTTATTTTCTGATAAATGGAGGTGGGAAAAGAGCATGCCGCAGAAATAACTGACTACTATCAGCGTGAGGTTCATGTCTCTGTCGAAGAGGCTTCCTTTGCTTCAGGGCAGGTCGGTGAGAGAAAATTGATGGAACTGCGTTGGGCCTCAGTTTTTTTTTTTCGAGTTCGTGTAATATTGGCGGCTCAAACCGGTCTTCAGTGAAATGTAGCTAGAACATGGAGCGATGAGTTAATCACTCAGGCTAGGTGAAAAAAAAAATCTTCTTGCATACAATTGCAATGAGTAATATGTTACAGTGCTAAGAATTGTTTCTCGCAAAATGTTTCCCTATTTTTACATCATAACTATAATCATTATTGATTGTTTAAGTTTCGTAAATACAGAAAATTGATGAAATGATTCCAGCTGATTTGACATCGATGGGAAAACGTTTCTCGCAGTAAATGAGTACGCGGAATCGCGGTTTTAGAGCTCCAGCTTTCAAAGCGAAGGTAACCTGCCAACGCCTAGCAGTCATGGTCAAAGTGAAGCGTGGGTGATCATGTGAACGCCCCCTGCACATTGGCCGTATCCCCGATAGAACGAACGCATACTTTTTAACCCACGCGTGCGTCGAAGCATGGCAAGACACATGCAAGAATTGAAAAAAAAAATACCGTATGACCTAACCAGTGCATATTACCCTGCAATACCTCGGGTTTGCTTGCCAAAGAGTTTTTCAGGGTCAGCATTCATTGCTCCTGAGTAACCGACGCACACTACAAGTACAAGCTGGAAAGACTAGCTCCTCTACAAGCCCCAATTTTGATTTTTAGTGAAGGAGGCCAGGGATCCTAGCATAATCGGGACAAATGCAATTGAGAGACTGTACTTTTCCAGTTGTCACTGACAGCAAAAAGCAGATTATAATGCCGTATTTCTGACTACAGAAGTCGACAGCGTGTGGAATGATGGAGCCTTGGAACCTCGCAGAATATTCAGCATGCTGCAGAGGACAACCTTATTTTTATACAATGAACATGTTGCCGCCGCAAAAATATTGAGGAGCAAGCAGGAATAGAAAAATTTGGAGGACGCTTAAGCTTCGCCTTCAAGAGTGGAACGCGATAGCGTTATTGCACCTCGTCGAGAAAACTTATTAAACGCAAGGGTATTGGAGCATCCTCGCACCGGTACCCGCGCGGCCCGAAGGGGAGAAGCGGGTGAGCGAAGATAGTGATCTAAAGAAAGGAAAGACGCTTGGTTCTACAACCCGTGAGGGTGCACGGCGAAACGTCAGGGGCGAGTGGCGCGCCACGTGTCGGGGCAGCGCCGCACATTGCGAGGAGGGGTTCTTCTGTGTTTGCCGCAAGATGGTTCTGCATGTGCGCAGAGCGCAGAATTGGATTGGTAAAACGTTTATTCGGGGCCTGCAGTAGAACGCGCGCGCGCTCCGGACGGGGCCTACGTCGTCCTCTGTCACCGGCCGCGCGGCCTGGGTCCCCGCTCGCCGTGGCCGGCTCGCTGGTTTCCTGCCGGGCCAGCGCCTTGATGACCTGCTGGACGGCCCAGAGTTGCTCCTCTTGATTGTCGCTCCCTGCGGCTGCTTCCAGTCGCGGCGGGATCCTCCCAGACTTAGCTTCTTCCTGGTACTGGGTACAATTCCACAGCATGTGTGCGAAGCCGGCAGTCTCCGTTCGGCAGACTCTGCATTTGTCTGTCGGGTGCGTCTCGGGATACATTCTATGCATCTGCAACGGACTGGGGAGTGAGCCCGTCTGTAGCTGTCTGAATAAAACGGCTTGCTCTCGACTGAGCCGCGAGCAAGGGGGTGGAAGAGTTCTGCGAGCTAGGCGGAACACCTTGGTTATTTCGTTGTAGTCCGTCATTCGGTCTTTGGTGCTGAACCACAGCGGCCAGTCGACCGAGGCGAGGTCCGTTAGCGCGCGCGCCTCGGTGTGTGCCGTCTCGTTGTGGTTGGCGTTGCGGTCTGACGCCTCGCCCGCGTGCGCCGGGAACCACTTGATTCTCACTTGTCTGCTGCCATTGTCGTTTTTGGTTGCCTGCAGTATGCGCACAGCTTCTTTCGCTATCCTGCCTTTGGCGTAATTTCTCACCGCCTGCCTCGAGTCGCATAGCACTGTGTGGCAGTCGCGGTCGGCGATGGCCAGGGCGATGGCCACCTCCTCCGCTTGCTCTGCCTTGGTGCACCTCGTGCTGGCGGTCGTGCGAACGGTGCCGGTCGCGTCGACGACGACCGTCGTGAACCCGTGTATCTTGGCATACTCAGCCGCGTCAACGTAGCGTGCGTGTGTGTCGGCCGCGTGCTGGTCTATCAGCGGCTTGGCCCTCGCTGCTCTCTTCCCTTTGTTATACTCCGGGTGCATGTTCGGTACCGAGTCCACTCTGATGTTGCGCCTGATCTCATCGGGGACGGAGAGCTGCGTCTGCTCCCTGCCTTGATATCCAATTCCCAGGTTGTCCAGGATCTTCCGGCCGGCCTTGGTCGTAGACAGTCTTTCGAGCTGTGCGGCACGTTGGGCCTCCGCTATCTCCTCCAGCGTGTTGTGCACCCCTAGCTGCGGGAGGAGTTTGGTGCTCGTTGTTTCGAACAGTCCCAGTGCCGTCTTGTAGGCTCTGTTCGCTACTTGTGTAACTGCGACTTCTGTAAGTAACATGCTCATAATTACCGATATACACCGCAGTATAACGTTCTACGGCACGTTTCTAAGGCAACACCGCATTCACAAGAAGCGCTTTTGTACCGCTTTCAAGCATCGAACTCGTGGCTGAGTGGTAGCGTCTCCGTCTCACCCTCCGGAGACCCTGGCTCGATTCCCACCCAGCCCATCTTGGAAGTTGCTTTTTATTTATGAAGTGCATGCCGGAATTTATCGCTCACGGCCAACGACGCCGACGACACC